>NC_056725.1:828437547-828582547 GCF_019279795.1 Protopterus annectens
ACACACACTTGCCAGTACTGAGATTCAAACCCATACCTTGTTATATATTGCTACTATAGTGGACCACATTTATTGCATGCACCACAGAGCTTATAAGATGAATGTTGTCCCAAGGTACTTCTATGGTGAGGAACATCCCCAGCCCTTGTAAATACTGACATTGGGTGCTTTTGTGGATGAGAGACCCCAAAAATAATTTTACCCTAAACACAAATTTACATTTGCCAGGGGGAGGTTCAGACCTCTATCTAACAGTCTTTACAGACCATTATGTTACACATTTACCACATGCACCACTGACCTGACATGGCTTAGGGTTGGCAAAAGATACTTCTAAGGTGGATGATATCTGCAGGACTGCTAAGGTCAGGCTCTGAGATGTGTACTGGGTGTAAATGGGGCCAAAATCTTTGAGGTACACACACAACCACTTGCCACAGATGAGATTCAAACCCATACCTGTGTAGTTACTGCTACTACATTGTTCTGCATTTATGGCATGCACCGTGGAACTTACATATTGGAGACTTCTCCACAGGTATCTTTGAAGGTGACTAACATCAGCAGCAGTGCTAAAGTAGGGGTAAGGGGAGAGTAGTAAGTGTGAATGTCCATAATATCAGGTATTAGGACACACAAACTCTCTCACACACAGTTTCACAGTTTCCATCTCAGGCATTAGAACTCCTACCTAACTACTATGTTACACTATAGCATTACACACTTATCACATGTGCCACAGAACTTAGAAGGCTGGCCCTTGTCCAAAGGGGTTTTCAAGGTGACTGACATCAGCAGGCTTGCTAAAGTAGGGCAATGGGAGGTGTAGTGACTGTGAATGACCTCAAAAGCATTAATTGCCACACACACACACACACACACACACACACACACACACACACACACACACACACACACACACACACACACACACACAGTTGTACAGTGGCCATGTTTGGGATTAGAACTGCTATTTAACTAGTATGTTACACTATAGCATTGCATAGTTATCACACATGCCATGGAGATTATAGGGCTGGCCTTTGTCCAAAGGGGTATTTCAAGGTGAATGACATCAGCATTCTTGCTAAAGTAGGGCACTGGGAGGTGTAGTGACTGTGAATGGCCTCAAAACCATTAGTGTCCACATACACAGAGTTCCACAGTTGCCATGTCAGGGATTAGAACTCCTACCTACCTAACTAGTATGTTACACTATAGCATTACACAGTTGTCACATGTGCCACAGAGCTTATAGGGCTGACCTTTCTCCAAAGGGGTATTTCAAGGTGACTGACATCAGCAGGCTTACTAAAGTAGGGCAATGGGAGGTGTAGTGACTGTGAATGGCCTCAAAATCATTAATCTCCACACACACACACACACACACACACACACACACACACACACACACACACACACACACACACACTTGCCATGTCTGGGATTAGAACTCCTACCTAACTAGTATGTTACACTTATAGCATTATGCAGTTATTGCTTGCGCCACGGAGCTTATAGGGCTAAGGCTTGTCCAGAGGGTTATTTCAAGATGACTGACATCAGCATGAATGCTAACATGGGCAATGGGAAGTGCAGTGTGTGTGAATGGTCCATAAACCATTCCTCTGGAAACACACACACACAACACTCAGTCACACACAACTTTACATTTGACAGGACTGGGTATACAAATGCTAGATGAATACTGATTTGTACTATCATGTTACACAGTTATCACAAGCACCACAGACACTACAGGTCTGAGGGCTACCAAAAGCAAATTTCTACAGTGATTGACATTGGCACATCATGTGATATCGGCCAATTGGATGTGTGGTGGGTGGGACAGGCCTCATTATGGAAATCCTTTTGTCACTGTCTGTCTCTCTCTTCCCCACATCTGTGTGTGTTTGTATATTTGACCTGTTATAGTGTGTTGGCCTTGGATATGTGTGAGTATTTCTATCCAATGTGTGTGTGCAGGGCATGAATGGTGTGCAATGTGGTGTGTGTGCACAGACATCTGTGACTGACAGATATGTATAATCCACTGTTGTTGTCAGAAATGGGTTTCATGTGGGCGTGGCTAGGATGCTGAACTGATAGCTGCACTTCATTTCAGCTCTCTTACCTCAATACAATTCCTGACAGGAATTTTACAAAATAATATTTAATTTGAAGAAATTTTTATTACTAACTTATTTCTAATAACTCTGAGCATCTATAAGAAAAATTTTATTGTCAGAACTTGAATAATTCCTGTCAAATTAATTACTGGAAAATCAGCACCAATATCAGCTTTACAGCATGAGTCATCTAAGGAATACAGCACAAGACTCTTCTCTCAAAAAAGAACTGCAGTCTCTCATTACAAATATACAGGAACTTACAATAAAAATCGACAAGATGGACAATAAAATAGATACTTTTAAAGAAAAGTGCTCACAACAACTGGAACAGCTTCAAGAAATGTTTACACAGCAGAAAGGACAGATATCACTTATTGAACAGTCATTAAGTGACATTGACACTAGAGTTCAAGTAGAAGAACAACAAACTGAATTCTTACTTCAACAGAATACATATTTACTAGAAAACTTGATGATATGGAAAACCTAACAAGAAGAAATAATATTAGAATATATGGTCTACCAGAAAATCTGAAGGGGACAATATGATAAACTTTCTTACCACCTGGATACCAGATGTAACAAAAATACCTGAAGCTCTTTCATATGGTATAGAACGAGCATAGATCACTAGCAGCTTCTGGAAATGCTTCTTCTCGGTAAGAACAAGCCGAGATCTATAATTGTGAGACTTTTTTCTACACAAGATAAAGATCTTATATTAAGAAATGCTTGGGCAAATTCTCCCATCAAATACAATGATTCATTAATAAGATTTGACAATGATTATTCTACAAAGGTGGTTTCAAAAGAAAAGAATTTCTACCAATAAAAAACCTTGAAGAAAAAGCAACTGAAAGTCCATCTTTTATTTCCAGCAAGACTGAAAGTTTTTCTACCAAATGGAATAAAATCTTTGAAACAGTAGATTCAGCAATAAAATACCTTACCAACAACAACATCCTAACACATGAAGAATCTATGGACTGGACAATAAGTACAATCAAGAGAAATGCTGAAGTAAATAATTGGAAAACTGTTGAGCAAAAGAAAAAAAAACTAAAGGACAAATAATCTTATATATGTTATATTCTGTAAAAATCTAAATAATAATACTAACAACAAAAGAAAAGTTCTTACTGTCTTCAAGTTACACCAAAGCAGGTACTGTTTTCAATTATATTTTAAATGTCAAAATTAGCATAAATGTAAATACATTTATCTCAAATCACATCAATATACTAAGCATAATTTAAACATTACTCTATTTTTCATTATTATCCATCTATTATTTTCATATTCTTAATCAGAGTAATCAATGCATAATAATGTTCCCAAATAGTTTATTTATTTATTTATTTTCTCTCTGTGTTTTGTTGTTTTTATTTTTCTCTTCTTTTTATTAAATCTTCATTAACTTATAATACTTTCATCAGTATATGGTTATATTGCTTAATAGGTATAGTAATGGCTGCTGTATAACTTATTATTAGTTACATCCCTGATAGTATTACTTTTATAAGTTAAAAGTGTCCCTGTTTGGATAAACGCTAATGCTGGGCAGAAATGTGTTGCTTTTGAAATGAAGTATTTCAGTTAGGATGTATTGAAGTCTACTTTAAATAATCTTAAAAGATGTTCTGCCTTTGACCCATATGCACATACTGATATAGTCCAGTGAAAAAATATGTTTTAAGTGATATTTTGAGGCTATAAGTCATATGTGTTGTGGCTCCAGACATCCGGAGTTGAAAGATGCTTGTGACTAGCTTAGATATCCTGTTGTCTTTTCTTTTGTAGAAATAAGGCATAGTATGTTTAAAATGCAAAGTTTGACAGTTGTGAACACTACTCCGTAAACTAGAGTGCTCGTGCACACTACATGAGTTTGTCACCAAATAAGAGGAGGGAAAAGAAAAAGAAAAACACATACCTTTTCCCGCTTGGTTCTGAGACAATTTAACAGCCACAAACATCACTAGAAACTTGAGTTACTTATTGCTTGTCATTTACTTGTGTACGCCATCCCTTGACTCTTTCTAATTGACGCCTAGTCAGAAAATAAGCTAGGTTCACATTTAAAGATACAGAAACCTAAATTCCTTCTAAGGAAACATAAATAATATAAAGGTTCATATAAATATACACAGATATTTATTTTTGAAGCACTTTCAGTTTATGGCTACTGATGTCTTCTAGCACCTTGATAGACAAGGACATATATCTGCTTGTCTTTCTATCAGTTTAGATTTCCAGACATTTTAGCTATCCCTTACTATGTTTTATACAGCAGAGTTTAAAAAGCAGAAATTAATCATCAGCAAATAAAATCACTGCTGTTTTACAAATTATCTAAAGAAACTAGTAAATGTCAAGCAACTGACAGGTTTGTTTTGGGAGGGTTGCCATTTCACGCTGGTGCTCCTGCAGAATACTACTGATGTCCTACTGCCAAGGTATGCCCTCGGGTGGGCAGGTGGGATGCAACAAGAAAGTTGGATGTGCATTTGGCAAATCAAACATTTAGATGGCGGTATGGTATACTAGATGGAGAAAGTGGAAGCAATGATTGTATAGGCAACTATAATGAGTAACATAACAACAGTGGATTTGACCCGATGTGTCAATTATACAATGTTTATATCCCATGTGGCTTTGGGCTTTGTCAAGCATCTGTGTTCTACACACATATTGTGTTGGATCTGATTTGAGTGGAAGGGGGAGAGGCTTAGCCCACACCCTAATTTGTTACTGGGTTGCCATGCATTATGGGCATGCAGTGTGGCAGGTACTCAACGGGCTATCTATCCTTAGATGGCTCATGCTGTTCCCTGTTGCTCATCTGAATGGTGACTGCAGCTGTGCTCTTCTTGTTATGTTGCCTGGCTGTGGCTTCACCCTTCTTATAATATTGCCTGGCTTTTTACATTATCAAGAATGACACAATACTAGTGTATGCGGGTATATCATGTTACTGTTAGTGTGGACAAGGATGCTTGACAATGCAACTATGATTCTTGGACCTTACTGCAGACGGGTGTGTTGTCTGGCAGTTGAGAGCCTGGTTGTTCCTGATCAGTGGACCTGTATTTTTGTGTTTCAATGTGATTGCATGAAAGGATGCCAGTATTGGTCTGCAAGTTTGGTGGGCAGTAGATTCGTTGGGGATTGATTTGAGGAGACACTTGTATTATGGCTGGGGCACTTGACATTTGATAAATATATCCTCTCAATGATGCGTTCTGTCTGGTTATTGGCTGTAAAACAACTTTTCTGAGAAATATTGTTGTGGTGCCAGTTAATGATTTGGATTAAATGTTTCTATATACAGTCGTGAAGCAATTGCCAGGATAAAATGGTACTCTTGCAGTGCATGGATCATCGTAGCTGTCCTCCGATGTTGGAGGAAAAACAAGCTTTTTGGACACCTTTTTGACGTGGTAAAGGTGTTACCCCATGGTTTGAATACGTTTTGTCTCTTTGCTGCAAAATGGGTTGGGAATTTTGGCCTGTAATATTTTCGTACATGGTGGTTTGAATCTTGGCAGCTTCCATTGTTTTGATGTGTTCTCCAGTATACTTTTGTTCAGTCATAGGATTGAATTACTGGTGTTGAGTAGGTCAGGATTGTATCTCCAGCACTTGTTGTCAGCAGATAGACGCACTGGTTGGGTGTCAGTCTAAGCTGTGGGAGTTGATGTGTGATATACATAGATGTTTGCTTTGAGGGTGTGGTCAAGGCGCTGCAGTTTTACCTCTGTACTGTGTCAGTTTTCATTGTGCAGGGTCCCTCTGAGGGTTGATGGAAGTGTTGGCAACAAGACACTCAATCAGGTAACAACATTATGAGTGGTCTCTTGGATAAGGGAGCTGTCTAAATTGTGATCTTGTTGTCTCCAGCCATGGGAATTGTCATTGAAAAGCTGAAAATGCAATCAGAGGAACATATTTAATGTCTACTAAAGAAATATTAATATACTTATACATTGTATCGCATTTCAGTTTATGTTAAACATGAAATATGATGTGGTTTCAGAACTATTCATGTTTTTATTCCAATATGACTTTGCAAATATTAATTTAAACACTGGTTTCGGACTTGAGTAGTCTAAAACAATTGCACAACAATGGTACTGTATTATACAGTAATGTCAGTAAATAGTTTTCAACAGATGTATGAAATATACAGTTATAGATTTTAACATGATGTTTATTAATACCCTAAATTATTTTGAAATGATACTACCTTAATCTAAATATTTGTACCTTTTTGAAACCTGCTTAGAAGTAAGTATTATTGAATTACAATAAGATGAGTAAAGAATATATGTATATATTTTAGCTGATTAGATTATCTTAATATATTATTCAATTATCTTTATTTAAAACTAAGAGGATAAGAGAAACTGATCCAGATATTATTTGTGAGGGTAGAAAGTTTGTTTGGTTAGATTCACTAGCCAAACGAAGAGGTATATTACCTCATAGCAATAGGGAATGGTTTTAAGGTTAAGAATTACAAGTTTGGAAGTTCTTTGTGTTTTTTATTCTATCACTTTGGTGTCACTCAGAAACATGCAAAAATCATACAAGAAAAACTTTTGAATACTGTATCCAAGATGGAACTAAGAATAAACAATATTTACATAAACTCACACATAAAACAAACTCAAAACTAGGAAATGAAATGTTTATCCATAAATGTTAATGGTCTAAATAATAGTAATAAAAGGAGAAGCCTATTCAAGTACATAAACTTACATAAACCACAAATAGTCTTTTTACAAGAGACACACTTATTAGATAGAGATATAAACAACTTAAATATTAATTACACAGTACTAATAAACTCTCAATACAAAACAAAAAAAGAGGAGTAGCTATAGTACTGCAACTCAACTATAACACCTAAAATAATTACTACTCATCAAGATACATCAGGTATGTTTTGTCTAGTTTCAATAGAGTTAAATAAGAGAATCTATACGTTAGTAAATCTATATTGGATCCCAGGACTAGGATTAAAAACAGTTAAACAGCATTTTGAAGAGATAATTCATTTAACTAAGGGTAGCCTGATATTGGCAGGAGACTTCAACTGTATAATGAATGAAAAGATACAGATTCTAAATCCAAAAGAAGAAAACAACCCATCTCTAAAGCACTATCAAAATTTATAGATACATTGTATTTAAAAGATATAAATGAATTTGCAGAACCAGACTCACTAATCTTCACATTTTATTCTCATAGATATAAAACTAACTCTAGAATTGATAGAATATATGTTGCCAATGACCTAATAACAAAAATTGACAAAGTCAAAATCATAAATTGTCCTTTATCTGATCATAATGCCATAGTCTTTGAAATAGAGCTTACACCATTTTATTCAAATCCCATTACTAGGATACCTTCCTATATCACAAAATTGAGAGATTTCAAAGAATTTTATGAAGAAACAATCAAAAACTTTCTAGAAATAAATTACACAGAAGATATTTCAGAAATATATGTCTGGGATTCATTAAAAGCAGTTACATATGGGAAGATATTATCCTGGTACATAAATAAAAGGAAGTTATGGAATAAAGATATGCTAGACTTACAAAACAAAGCAGATAAATTGAAACTGGAAATACAAAAGGGTAATGCTACTCAAGTTCAAGAACTTACACAAATCAATAAGAAGTATACAGAATTGCTACACCATAAGATTATGATTAACTTAGAAAAGATAAAATAAACTCATACTCTACTAATTCAGCACACCTGAGATACTTAACTAATAGAACAAAAAATAATTAAATCTAAGCAAATAAAAGAAATATTTATTCCCAATACTAACAAAAGAGTTACGGAACTAAATGATATTTTAGAAGCATTCAGACTCAATTTAACATTGATAATTCCATAAATACTCAAGATACACCTACTAAGGATATAAAAATACTTAGAAAACAATATTCATATTAAATTAACACAAGAACAAATAGACATTATAAACAAACCAATCAATATGACAGAATTAAAATCACAAATTAAAAAGCTCAAGACAAATAAAGCACCTGGCCCAGACAATATGCTACCAGAAATGTATAAATTAATACCCAATCAAGCCATATCTTTATTATTAAAAGTATATGATATAGCCAATAAAGATTTGAATATACCACCCTCTTGGAAATATTCATTGATATCCCCAATTATCAAACCAGATAAAGATGAAAAACAGTGTTCCTCATATAGGCCAATATCATTACTTAATATAGACTACAAGATGTTTATGGCTATATACGCAGATAGGATCAAACACTTTCTTCCTTTCTTAATTCACAAAGATCAAACAGGTTTTATTAAAGGAAGAAATACTTCAGATAATATTAAAAGAATACTAACATTAATAGATTATAGTAAACATAAAGTCCTAAATTTAAATGTAATCTCATTAGATATTAATAAAGCTTTTGATTCGGTTAACTGGAACTTTCTTTCACTAGTTTTAAAAGAATATAACTTTCCGTCTAATTTTAATAATCTTATCCAAATACTATATGAAAAATCTACTGCATATGTTAAACTGGGATCATATAGATCAGGCCCTATAACAATAAAAAGGAACTAAACAAGGTTGCCCTTTATCACCATTGTTATTTGCATTACTCATAGAACCCTTTGCAAATCAAATCAGATCAAACAATAACATAAAGGGCATTTGTATTAATAAAATGTTAAACCTTAAAATCCAACTCTTTGCTGATGACATACTATTAACTCTCTCAGATGCAAATGAGTCTTTGAATGCTCTATTTAACTCCATGAATAAATTTCAAAATATTTCAGGCTTAAAATTTAATGAAAACAAAACTAAAATTATGCCCTGTAATTGTAAAAAAAAATAATATAAACAAAAGATTTTCCAAATATATAGTAACAGAAAGTAAATTATTATATCTGGGAATAAATCTACTCAATGAATTAACAGATTCTCTAATATTTAACTATAATAAAATACTAGACAAAATAGAACAAACAATTGGTTACTGGAATAAATATATCTTTTCAACAGCAGACAGATTATATCTTATTAAAATAAACATATTTCCCAAAATATTATACTTAATACAAAATTTTTCATTGCCACCTCCTAAATATATTATTCAAAGATACAATAAACTAATTTTAAATTTTCTATGGTTTCCAAATAAAACCCGTATAGCCTTAAATAAACATTTGCCAGATTGGGAAGATGGTGGAATTAATTTACCGGATATTGATTTATATATTACCTCATCTGTTATTAAAAACATAACACTATGGTTAAATAATTCATACACACCTATATGGAAACAAGCCCATGAGCAGATTTACATAGAAATCAATTATAATCACATACAAGACAACTTAACAGTAATACCATCACCCTTATATGGATGTTAAAAGATTATTTTTTGGGAAAAGAAATAATATTAATAAATTGCCATCAAACTATGTAAGCTCTACACTTTCAGTGTTCAGAACATATATAAACAAAATACCAAATATTAATTCTTGGATTTTTCTTATTTTCCTATAGCTTTTACACCAAATATTCTAGATACATTCCAAATATCTAAAATAAATATACTTAAAGAAGAAACATTACTCTTTTGGCATCAACTTATAGAGAAAGGGAAAATTCTAACAAAGGAACAGATAATTTATAATTATAATATAAATAAAGACAATTGGCTGTTTTACAAAATCTAAGGTATTTTCTTATAAATAAAATAGAACAAATGCAACCTTCAGTTAGACATGAAGCTCCAAAACTCATTGAATACCTTATTCTTATCACAAAACAGCCTTATCAGGGTACAGGTTATTTGTCTAATATCTATAAAATTGTTAAAAACAAAAACTATCATGAAAAATCATACTGGGATTATTATACTTTAATAAACAAACATCCTCCAGTTGAAGAAGAAAAAGTAATATTCTAAAATCTTCCAAATTTTCTACATTATCAAAATACTGGCAATTATTCACTTGGAGATATCTACATAGAAGTTTCTATACACCACATAGGTTAGCCAAAATGTATTCTATTGAAGATCAATGTTGGAGATGCCATACCAAGATAAAAGCAGATTGGCAGCATGTTTTTATGAATGTATATGTCTCAATATGTACTGGAAATCCATTAATTATTTTTTTCAGACTGTTTATAATGATAATTTTCAATTAACAAAGTCTTTAATTTTATTCAACTCTCCTATTCCAAACTGTGTACCAAAAAGACACTAAAATTCTATGGTCACTATTGGCTATTTCACGTAAAATCATAACTATACACTGGAAAAATGAGGCTTCTCGTTCAAGGAATTTGAGACTTTAACAACAACAGTTGCTCACATGGAAATATTAACAGTGAAGAACAGAACTAAAAGATCTACTTCTTACTATTACTCTTGGATGAAAGTACTGGAAATACTTGAAAATATCGAAGAAGATATATCATCTTATGTTTCTAACTTTACATAATATAGAATTTCAATGTTATTTGCATAGACACCAATGTAAATAGTTATATAATGGTTTGAAGTTAGTAATGTTTTAGAATTGTAAATATGTTATTTATCTTTATTTCATGTAATGTTTAAGACATCTTATTTGAAATAATAAAAAAATATTTAGTGAAAAAAAGAAATGGGTTTCATTTCTCTATGTTTAGGAGCATGCCCAGTATGATCTCCTGTATTTTGTTGTCAGACATGGGCTTCATGTCTCTAAGTGTAGGAGCATGCCCACTATGACCTTTATTGAGTGTGTGACTCCATTCCAGGTAGGTTGTACTCCAGTGCAGGATTTTGTGTTCTACACCAACAGCTAGCAACCTGGTTCTGCAGGATACCTGTAGATAGGTTGACAATATGGAGTCACAATGGGTGAAAGATAAAGGGAGACTGTAACTATTGTGTCTGTGCTGTTTGTGCTACACGGTTGGTGTTAGCAGAGATATTTAGACATATGTACTGTTTTAGACTGTGATGTATTATGTCATCAACTACTGACAGATATACTTATTTGCTCACAGTTATTTCCTGGGAAATACAAGATGAATGAAGCTGTGTCCAGTATTGTGGTCTGCAACCTACATATTATTGCACTCTAATGCCATTCTGGAGGGGTAGCTGCAGACACTTGCTGATGGGTCTGTTTTAATGGTCCAGCACCTTGCTACTGTGGTGGCTGAGGATCCCCAGCTTGTACATCTATCGACATAAAAGAATGACCATATCCCACTGTGGCCATACCTCTCAGCTGTACAGATTCACCCAGGTTAGCCAGAGGCAGGGTTTATATATCTGGTCAGTTCCCCTTCACATTGTGGTTTACAAGCAGGTTTGTATCCATCCGTTATTGGGTTTGCAGGCAGTGGTAGTATGGGCACACATCAGAGTTTCAGACTTCACACACTCCATGGCGTCCATGTTTCTACACCCCCCCACTCTGTGTTAGTCTATCCTCTTCCTGACATTATGCAAGTGATTTCTGAGAAGTATCACTATAGTTGTCCCTTCATCCCAGTGGTATTTAGGGGTTGGTCCACAGTTCATGCAGTAGGACATGGTGGACATGCTACTGGGATTTGTCGACATGTTCTTGCATTTGTGTTCTGTGGACTCTGTTATGTTGTTAGTTGGGACCCCATGAGATAACATACATTGGCAGTACGGGTGAGGCACAGGCCTTTGACAGAGGACTGTAGGGCATTACCGTAACTGACATTGTCTTTTAACTATGTCCTATATCTTCTTTTACCTGGAGTGTTTTATTAATTTCTTGTTATATTACTATGCTCAGCATACATGATGAAACCTGTTTTGTAGAGTATGCTGGATGTACTGTATCTGACATTGTGTTTTACCTATGTTCTATATCTTCTTTTACCTGGAGTGTTTTTATTAATTTTTTGTTATATTACTATGCTCAGCATACATGATGTAACCTGTTTTGTGTATTATGCTGGATGTACTGCATTTGTATAACTTGATCATGGAGCTTTTCTCCCCAGGCCTCTGCTGAAAATGGACCTGGTCCAGTCGGAATTTCCCAGTTAACAAATGTAAAATAAATAATAAAATAAAATAAATTTGGTAGGGATGCAGGCCATCTGTATCAGGCCAGTGCATTCTGTCACTCCTACAATCCCAGGCTGCAAGCCACTGGATTCCCCTGGGTTGACAGGGCAAGTGTGCAAGGTGTTAATGGCAATAGTTCCTGTCCATATTAATCCATTGTTCTAGATGTTGGCAGTGTGCTGCTTAAAGCTAAGGACACACCTAAATGGGACACCTCTTCAGCATGCTGCATTCTGTGGGTATTCCCATACGGAAGTGTGTGGGGGGTGGTCATACTGCACTCATTCCCAACAGCAGGGATATGACCTGCGATAAACCTGTGGCTGGTGGTGGGGTGAGCTGAGTGCATGTGTGATAGGGAAGCTTCTTACAGCTGACTCACAGATATACCTGGGACATTCCCCTTATGCTGCCTTGTGCGGGGACATAGGCAGTCTCTCATTACTTCATAACTGTTCCTTTTGTGGTCTGCCAGTGTTTGGCCAGACTACATCAGTATTCCATACTACACAGACAACTAATGTGCTGCTAACCTGTATGTACAATTCCAAAGGTGTGTGCAGTTGACAGTTAAATTTTATGTACCCTGTCTAGGGTACTTCCACCTGTGTACTGTGTGTATGTCTGGGCCCACATTCATGGCATATCCATCTTTCAGATGGTGACAGATATTAACATCTGAACAGTGAGTATGGATGACTGCTGAATTGGGTTTTGCTGGGATGCATTGTGGTTGGCACTACCATTGTCAGAACATGGCCCTGTCATCGACAGTACTGGCCATAGGCCACTGAGACACAACTTTCCATGTCTACATGCTGACCACTTCCACACATTATACAACACACAACAACCTAACACACAGACCCCTGCATATTGTACACATGCAACAATCTATCCTGTAAATTTGGCCATCTCAGGTAATCTGTGCTCCATTGTTATTAAACCCACATGTACATGTTATTGCATTTCTACATAGGATTGTGTGTGTGTGTGGGGGGGGGGGTACACCTGACAAGTGTAAACATTTGCTATGACTGTACTGATAATTCAGGTACTTTGCTGGCTTCCATTTCATTTTGTATTCTAACCTATCATGCAGACTAGAGACATATTAGTAAAGTACAGACCTTAGCTTTTATTGACCTACATTTCAGTTTCAGACTTCTTACCCTCCAGAACTAACATTCAACTGCCTGACCTGTTGTAGTCTGTCTGTGTAGGTCTGAAGGGGGGGCTGTTCTCCATTGCCATCAGTTGGAGCCTTAACACAGCCTTTCTTTGTGGTCATCTACACCTGTCCTTCTGGCTGAGGCTGTTGTTGGGTATGTGAGCCTCACTGGCATGCATGTGTGTGTCCTATGGACACACATTTGGGCCACCACATGTACTGCGGTGGGATTTGTCACCTTGTCTGGTACTGTCTATTTTGTTGACACCAGTATTTATTATGGATTTCATGCTGCCCATATAGGTGTCCACTGTCTGCTGCCATCCCATTCAGCCGCCCGATTCCCTTGCATGCACACATCCATACCATAGATACAAATAGCAGAACATACTACTCCATTCAACAATTGATAGGAAGAGTGACTTATCTTGTGGGTGTGCCATTATTGAGGATGGTGCTAGATGGCTGACTATGTCAGATACACATAGTACCCTCCCGATACATGGTAATGCACAGGTAGTGTCATGTTTGTCATTTCTTTTACTGTATGTGCGAGTCAGACACAGGTGTCATTTCCTGGGTTCCTACCTTGTCAGTGCATGTGCTATGTGTTGCCTCTTTGCCAAAGCCTGGGTATACTGGGCATGCTTCCTTCTGCCTACATGGGCAGGCTCAGGTTGCGCCTCCTCTGAGTCACTCTGTGCCTGTGCTGGCCTTGGCAATGGTGGGGGGCTGTGTGGCCTTGCCCCGTGCTGTTCCTGCTGCAGCTGTTAATGCAGGATCATACTGTGTAGCATGGCACATAAAATGAAAATTTGTGTACATGTAGCTGGAGAGTACTGCAAGGCTCCACCGGATATGTCCAGGCACCAGAACCATGACTTGAGCATCCCAAACACATGCTCTATTATGATTCTGGTTTGTGCATGAGCCTCATTATGGAGTTCTTGTTTGGGTGTGTGTGCATTTCTGATGGGTGTCATCATCCATGGCTCCAGTGCATAACCAGCATCCCTCACTAGGTGGCCATATGGGATGTCCCCACTGGAAAATCTCTGGTACAGCTGTGTCATATGCCAGATGTGGGAGTTGTGATAGCTTCTAGGGCTGCCAGCACACACATTCATGATAATGCTCTGGGAATCGCACACGACCTGGCAGCTGATGGAGCGGGAGCCCTTGCGGTTTATGTAGACCCTATCCCACTCACCAGATGGTGCTTTGATGTGTATGTGCATGCAGTCTATAGCATCCAGTACCTCAGGGTATTCTGCTATTTGGTGGACGAGATGCATATTGCTGATGAACGCCTCATGGGTGTTGAGGAAAATATGTGCTCACCGGCATGTGCTGAGATGGCATCCAGGAACTGGTGGAGTACCCTGGATGCTGATGCCTGTGAGATCCCCATGATATCCCCAGTTGGCCTTTGGAAGGTACCTGTGGCTAGTATTCTTAAGCCTACACGTACCTTGGTATCCACTGGGATGGGTTCCCCACTGCTGGTTCTGTGTGTGAGTCATGGCCGGCACAGCTCAACAATTTGCTGAAGGAGGTCCCTGTCTACCCGATAGTGCTCCACTATCTCCAGATTATGTAGCCCCTGGTAGGTTACCCTGGGTCTGTACAATCTTCTCCTTTTCCTCACTGTGGGTTGGTCATCAGCATTCTCCTCCTCGCCACCCTCAGCCTCTTCCACATATTGATGTATGAGAGTGACAGCAGCCCCTATCATTTTGTTAGTTTTGTCAGGTAAAATTTCCCCATCTGTGTACACCGGTGGTGTAGAGTTTGTGGGAAAAACCAGAGTCAAAGGTGTTTCCATAGTTTATAGTAGTGTGCTGGGCTGGGCTGCTGCCTGTGTAATTGGCTGAGTCTGATATATTTCACTTGCAGCTATGCTAGTTCTCCTTGATTGCCTTCCTACTGCTGTTTTCCATTCCCATTGCCTTCCTTTTTAAGCATGCATACCCAGAGCTCAGATGTGAACAGAGCTGCTATTTCACGTTTTTTTTTTGTTTTTGTTTAAAACCTGGTGCACAGCGCGCACACCCATTTAGGCAATGTAAACACAGCTAGGTAGTCTCAGACACACACCTCTTCCTTAGCTGTGCTTAGCTAAGGGCAAACACGGGCCACAGAGCTCCAATAAGCTTACAGCATGCATGACACTCCCCCTTATGAGGTCATCTACCTCTTATGCTTATACCATGGTGTTGCTGCACCTACATGGTTGGGTGCAAGCTAACACTGAGGGGCAATCTGTGATTCAGTATCAATCCCCTCATTTGCATAAAACTGACTGCTAATGCATGGTTACAAAACTGACACTCAGTCTTCCCCCTTAGCAACCACTATTCCGTGGATTTGTTGTCTTATACATGCCATTGACTATTATGGACAAATTCTGATTTTGGTTTAAAAGCATATTTCCAGCTTTTTTCATTAATTTCAGGCCAATCCTGTTTGCGCATCGCTACCCTATACTTAAACATCCGGAAAAAAAAAGTTATTTTTTTATAATTATTTCCCATACCAATGGCCATATATTTGGCCATTGGCATGTCTACTACATTGACTACATGCTTTCTTTCGAGCTGTCATGCCTCCGTTTTGTAATTTGCAGAAATGTATTTGGTTAGTAACCGAATACATTTCTGCAGGTTACACTATTCCTGCACAGATGCCTGTCTGCTTCCTGCATCACTAATTCAGCTCATTTACATGTTTTTCACCAGCAAATAGGGTAATTAGCATACAGGAGCTGTGTCTGTGCAGCAATAGTATAGGAGCACTCGTGTACATCCCGGGAGCTCGTTCCTGGATCGCTTGTCAGCCCTATTGCATGCAGCACCTCTTGCACTATTCCTGCATGCCGTGCAGAGCTTTCTGAATCCCAGGGTGTGTGGCATATGTGTGAAAGGATGTTTTCAATGGTTTGTATTAGTGAACCAAAAGATGCTGGACACAAAAGAACGAATGCCAGTGCACATTTGTACTTTTGTGAGTTCGGCATTCTGAGTGGAGATCGCACTACAGTGGGGATCAGGACATGTACCCATTCCTTCACTGTAGTGCATCCTCGGAGTTAGTACATATAATTAGCAGGGGTATAGGGGAGACAGAAGTGTTCTGAATGGCACCGGATGTTGAGGTAAGCTCGAAAAAATGTCATTAGTTCAAATTCGAATTGTTGAAATTTTTTTGATTTGTTCCTGTGATCTTTTGCTAATGTAAATTTCGATAATGTTTTTCAAGTAAGTCATTACTTGCACAAAATATTTTCAAAACTGTGATGGTAAACCTATATATATATATATATATATATATATATATATATATATACATACATAAAATAATTTATACAAATTAATATTGGTAGCCTAACAATTGACACAAAAATATCTGAACTCCTTAAATTCAACAGTTAAAATGATCTAAATACGGTGGTGGTGCTGCGGTAGCATTGTTGCCTCACAGTAAGACGCTGTCCGGTTCGATTCTCAGCTAGAGCATCTTCTGCGTGGAGACATGCATGAATGGGCGTACCTTCGTTGAAGGTTGTGCATCAGGGCTGGTAACTCAGCACATAAAAATCAACTACCAATCATTAGCGGACCAGAGTTCCGCTGTGGTGACCCCTAACCAGGAAAAGCCAAAAGACACAACAACAACAACTAAATATCAGCAACACCTAACCACGGGGGGAGGGGGGATGCAAGTCCTGCTGCATCTCTCATGTGCATCCTCCAAACCCCCTGCTAATTATATGTACTAACTGTATAACAACAGTGGTGAAAGAGCATATAGCTGTCACTGGCATGATTTCAATTTTGCCGATATTTAATGTTTAGATATTTTTTAGCAGTCTATATTAAGGACTAGGCTGTTGATAATTAAGTGTCTAGATTATTTTAAGTACTCTCATATGTATATATGTATATATATATATATATATATATATATATATATATATATATATATATACACACACACACACACACACACACACACAAAAATTACTCAGTATTAATAAATCAGTTGTTGACCAATAATTTCAAATATTTAATTAAGCATTCATTGCAAAAGAAATACTTGCTTTTGACACAATAAACACAGAAAAAACAGCTTTTGTTTATAATAAACATTCCCAATGAATTTACAAATAAAATTTTTGTGGAACGAACAATACATCAATACACCTGTAGATTTTCACTTTAACAATAAGACATTTAATTACTACCTTATGTGTGGTCATTGCAAATAAAGTCACTCATTTAATAGCTGATATGTTTCCCCCATGACAAATATGTAAAGCAACATCACTGACAGAGGAAAAATTTTTACTTCTAAAATCTTTTTAGTAATGTACCAGGCACTTAGAAAACAGCTGCATCATGTGACATACACAGCTTCAGATGTAGTGCAGTAACATCTTACACTTAAATAATGTTTATCATCATAAATTACCTTATTTTACGTACAACCAAATCCAAAACTGGTAGCAGAATTTAGAGTTTTAAGCTATCATATTGTGTAGATTATGCTTTGCTGTATGAAAAAACATTATGGCCACTCTAGGTTCATTACTGTGATGAATACATCAGTTTGTAAAAATAAGTTCTCTAAATTTTAAAGAAAACTCTATCTAGTTAGGCACAAAAAGAAAACCTTTTTCTTCCAGTTTATGATACATAATGACTTACTATGTACTGTGGCTTTAAAGGTATATTAATTTAAACAGCTGTACAAAAAATGCCAGTGCTTGCAAGAGACAGGGAGATGCATGGTACCTACTGGTCAAACATTATATGACACAACTTCTTTATTGGTCAGATTAGTATAAATTATCTATCCAATCCCCTGTATAAAACAAATATCTGAAAAGTGATATAACAACTATTCAGCATTTCTTTGTTTCCTGGGAAAGATTGACCTGCTGTCCTGAAAGTTTAATATGGATGATAGGGTCAGGAGTGGGTATGCAGTGAAAAGGGTGGTAAAGGTGACAGGGTCAGAAGGTAGGTAGCAGTGAAAAGGTTGGTATGGATGACGGCCAGAAGGTGGGTATGCAGTGAGAAGGTTGGTATGGGTGACAGGGTCACAAGGTGAGTATGCAGAAAAAAGGTTGCATGGGTGACAGGGTCACAAGGTGTGTATGCAGTGAAAAGGTTGGTATAGGCAACAGCATCATGAGGTTAGTAAGCAGTTGAAAGGTTGATATGGCTGACAGAGTCAGAAAGTAGGTATGCAGTGAAAAGGTTGGTATGGGCAACAGGGTCAGAAGGTGAGTAGGCAGTGAAAAGACTGAATGTTGAAGAACAAAATAGAACAGAACATTAAGGATGGCTTCCTTTAAATAAATAATGCAAACAACGGTTTCCTTAATTTCATGGTAGGATACTGACACAGTCTACCTTCTAAAATTCTACTGGTTAATCAGCTGTCAAGACAAGTGGTCCTATGTGTTGTGTTTGAAACAACGTCTTGGCAGAAGATAGACTTAGGCAATTTACAGTGTTCAGTAGCAGAGAACAGCCTTCTGAGGCAGTTACACAATACAAATTATAGTCTAGTCCTACAGAAATAAAAATATACATTCAGTGGTATGTGTGTTTGGTGTTACATAGCAGTGAAAAACTAAATGACTTGGCAATGGCAAAAGAAAATCGGAATACAAAAATTTCAAGAAGCTAAAGGTAGTCTCAGAAGAAGGCAGATGAGAGTTCGCAAACTAGTCAGGTACATAGACTATTAGTTATACAGAAGCTTGTAGCCTTGACAGAGAACTATTCACAATGCATTAACAGACAACTGGATAAGAAAAATTTGCTTTTATAGAAGGTGTAAGATAAAGTATTCCACTTTCTGAATCTTATAAATAGAGCTTTCCCAAGCCATTTAATCATCAGGTTCACAGACCATGGAATAAAGGTTGGCACAAATGTAGTAAAATATGATTGTGCTATTCCATTTAAACACTTCTATGTACACTCATTTTACTATTTTACTATAAATATCAAGTAATCAGATCATGCTGTTCCCTCTGTGTACCCATCTCCCATAATGCTATATATGTATTTATGTCAGCCATTGTTTCAGACGTGTTGTTTCACAATATCCATATAAAAACCATGCAGGATAGCTTAGCAGCCAAATCAATGCTAATGGAGCAAACAAAGCATAATTGCTCATCTGTGCTTTTAATATTCTGGATCAAATTATTTTTAACATGAAGGTCAGCATGAATTTAATTATGACAAGTGCAACTAGCACAAAATGTGTAGCAAGCTGCTTGTTCATGTCATTATTTCATTATTGACTACTGATAGCTTGCTCTGCCTGTTAAGGAAGTCACAGTTGTGTTAACTAAAATGCTATATACGTCTCCAGTTCAGCTTCAAACATTTTGTTCTCTTCCCTGTTATCTCTCGGCTTAACTACATAGTCGAAATAAACAATTCCACTGGGGCTGTGATAGAGTCAGAAAAGACAAACGATGCATTAACTCAAATTGTCAATCATAATACTGCACTGAGATGGACAGATAGCAAAGCAATGAGTTAAGAATGATTTTTTTCTTTATTTAGGTGCCTAAGACAAAGGCAGCTTTCAGTTAAAACAGCAATGCACAGAAAGTAATTTAGCAATAGAACTACACATTATGGTTGGAATGAAAATAAATTATTACAAACTGTGAAATATAAAAATAAAATCTGCCTGTGGGGTCAAACAGACTATCCAAAAATGAAGATGTTTAATGAACACTTAGATGGAGGCCGTAAAAGTGAATGTATTTGATTCCACAAGACAAGTTTGTAGGCAAAATAATGCTTATCAGAAGTTTCTAAACAAATCCTGAGAACTATCAGCTCCTTAGCTGTTCATCTACTCACTTTGCATTGGATGGTGGCTAGAACATTGAGTGCTAAGACACTGTAGTTTAAAGAAACTTTTATTTAGAAAAAGACAGACTCCTACCCTCAGATCAGTTTGGGGATAATTATTTCATTACTTCAGTTAATAGCCAATATAATAAATACACTGAAGTTTAAAAAAAGTATCAGAATCCCAATGGGTGTGAAATGGCATAGAAAGTTGCTGTAAAAGCTTAGTGTTAACACTGATTGTTCAGAGCAGGTAGCAATATGCTTACTTGGTGACGTCATCATTTCACTAGAGGTTATTACAGGCAGTATACCCCTAAATCTTTACAGATGGTTTGTTCTGGCCAGTACTGTCATAATAAGAATATTACTGACAAGGTATCAGATGAATCCATGGCCAATGTTAACTTCACACAATAGCCACAACAGCAATCCATTTATTTTTATAGTGATAAGGATGGGGATGCTTCAATACCATGGAACAAATGATACTTCCAGCAGGAGAACAGATAACAATTATTGTAAACATCTGAAGTGTACAGAGTCAGAAAGTGATTCTGCATTTTCTTTGGGGGGTCAGACTGTGTGTTGATAAAAAGAGCTGTTACTTGATCTCAGTTTTTGTCTCTCAATACAGGTTTATGTTAAGCATCCACTGAGCTATTGTGAAACACTCTGGTGTTTCTTTTAAAATAAACATTTTTACTAAGTATAGTTGTGGCAGAAACAATGCCTAAACAATCCTAATTGTTCCTGTTTCCAAAAATTACTCATAGCAGACCTTAGCTGAGACATAAGAAGTATCACTGCTATGTCTCAACTTTTTGCACTTTCCTAAAATTAACTTGCATGTTACAATAAAGTACAAAGCAAACTTTCACAACTCTAGCCAGGAAGAATTTCCACAATCTTGTATCTTAGACTTATGTTCCTTAGCACAGAATAACACTTTGTTGCTAACAATGTCAAAGTCATATCTTTTTTTTAATATAACTACATAGTTTCATAGGTTCATAGGTAGGTACTAGGCTATCTGCCCAAGGGCATTTATAAGCCTAGCCAGAGTGTGTCAGCTTTCGCTGCCTGATTGATTAATTAACTGAGCCTCTGTCAAGAAGAGCCAATGGAGTGATCCCAGGGGTGTATTTTCTGTTACCCATCCACTCGTCAAGGTTTCTCTTGAAGAGTGTTAGTGAGGGGCTCTGCCTAATGTAGTTAGGAATTTTGTTCCAGAGCATGGGGAGTCACTGTGATAGGAATCTATCCCTCTAGCATGTTCTATTTATTGTTGTGGTGAGGTTTAGCTCACTAGACTGAGTGGCTCGCAGTGACTTGGATTTCTTTAGGTGGAGCATGTCCATCAACTCTGAGTTGGGCATGGCTTTGTACGTCAGGCAGAGATCACCTCTGAGTAAGCAATATGCCGCTGAGTACAGCCGGATTTTTTCCAGTCGGACTGCATAGAACATATGTTTGAGGCCAGTGATCTTCTTGGTGAGGTACTTTTGTGGTCTTTCCAACTGTTGGAAGTGTCTTGTGAGGTACATCCCAAATGGGGCATTGTACTCTATGATGGGTCTGATGAGTGATGAGTAGAGGGGCACTATAACCTCTTTATTTCTAGATGTGAACCCTTCAGTAATTAGATGGGCTACATAGAAGGATTTCCTAACTACCTTGGCAATGTGATTGTCAAAGGAGAGATTACTATCTACCTGGGTCCCCAGATCTCTTATTACCTCTTCTGTATGAGGGCTGCCACCTATGTGGTAATTCATGGGTGTTTTGTTTTTCCCAAATGGGATGACTATGCATTTTTTGGCATTTAGCTTGAGACCATGACTTTGACACCAGGTGTCCATCTCAGTAAGGCCCTTTTGGAGAATGTCTGTGTCAGCCGGAGAGTCAATTATGGCTCCCAGTTTGCAGTCATTGGTGAACTTGGTTAGCCATAGTCTTCCTGTGTTTGCCTGTACTTCTAAGAAGTATATGCCAAACAGTAGGGGTTCCCAGGACCAAGCTTTGTGGGACACCACTTCTGACTGGTTTAGAGTCAGACCTGGAGCCCGCTATCCTTACCGTGTGAGTTCTGTCTGTAAGCCAGTTGGCAACCCATCTCGTGATGTAGGGGTTTATGTTCAGGCTGGTGAGTTTTTCTATAATTCCCGACTGGGGAATGGTGTCAAAAGCCTTGGCAAGGTCAAGGTAGGCTGTGTGAACCACCTTCCCCTCATCTATGGCCTTGGTGACTGTCTCAAAGAAGTCAACCAGGTTTAGTAGGCATGATCTGCCCTTAACAAAGCCAAACTGGGTCGGGTAAAGTATTTGGAGGTTCCCAATGTCTTTGTTAATGAGCTCCATGATGATGTGCTCCATAATCTTGCAGACTAGGCTAGTCAGGCTTATGGGGTGATAGTTACCAGGGTCAGTTGTGGCCCCTCCTTTGTGGAGCAGAATAACCATTGCTGTGCGCCATTCTATGGGCATGTAGCCTGTGGAGAGGCTGAGGATGAACAATGTGTTTAGGTGAGGGGTTAGATCGTTCTGTAGTTCGTGCAAGATGCAGCCTGGAACACCATCTGGCCCCACTGATGCTGTGCTTTTGGCATTTGAAAGGGCTGTTTTCACCTATGCATCTGTGATTTCCAGGACACTACACTTTTCCGGTATTGTTGTGGGCCCTTTTTGGGGTGAGAGGGGGGTGAAGTTTGCACTGACTCTATCTGCCAGGATGTTGGCAATATCAGTAGGTTCAGTATATCTTGTGCTGTTTTGTACTAGTTCAGGGCATATCTGTGAGTTGCCACTTAGATTCTTGACATAGCTAAAAAAGACTTTGTTGTTATCTTTCGAATCCTTGGCTATTTTTCTTTTGAAGTTAGCCTTGGATTATTTTATGAAGGACCTTAGTTTCTTACTGATACTGATCAGGGATGTCTTCCCTTCTTGGGATTTGCTTTTTTTCTAAACTAGTTTCCTCCTTCTATTGTATAGCTTGTTTATGGCAGGGGTCCACCAGACTGGTTTCCTTCTCTTAGGGGAGTGAGTCTTGGTTTTGCTAGGGATGGCATGATCCATGCATCCTTGTAGGTGCTCATAGAGTGCATTTGTAAAGGTTCCTGCATCTTGGACACTGTTATCCTTTAGCGTGGGGGCTGTGAAATGTACCACCTCTGTCTTAAGTAAGGTGAAGTTTGCTAAAGAAAAGTTTTTCACTGTGGTTTCCTTGGTTGGGGCTGGTGGTGTGGTGTGGACATCCAGAGTGATTAGTTTATGGTCTGATCTAACCAGTGACAGGTTGACTTCCAGTGTGGAACACCTGTCGCCCATGTTGGTGATGACCAGGTCCAATATGTTTTCACCTCTGGTAGGGGAGTTTACCAGCTGATCCAGGGCATTTGAGTTGATAAATTCCAGGAAGCGCTGGACCTGGGAGTTTGTACTTGAGTAGTTTTCCCAGTTAACAGTAGGGTAATTGAAATCGCCCAATATCAGGGTGTTCGGTAGGACTTTCATGTTTTCCAGTGTCTCCAGAAAGGCAGAGTGGTGGTACTGGGTCATGGAGGGTGATCTGTAGCAGGCCACAATTTGCATTGCAGATTTGCCTGATGTTAGTTGCACATGGATGATCTCAGAGGTATCATGCTGCACCACTAACCTGGAGGTGTAGGTATCCTTGATGAATATGGATACACCCCCTCCTTTTGTGTTTCAGTCCATGTTCTGTGGCTGAAATGTGGTATGAGTTGTAGCATCGTAGTGCTGGGGTGCTCTGTGGAGCCTTGAACCAGGTTTCAGTTACTGCACAGATGTTGACGTTCTCCATACTGAGAAGTGCTTCGAGCATGTGCATTTTGAGATTTAAACTCCTGGCGTTGAGTAGCATAACCCTCATTTTTTAATTTGTGCTGTTTATGGAGGTGGGTTTGACTTTTGAGCCTTGCCTAAAAAAGGCACTATGGGGTCAGCAAGAGCCTTGGCCAGTATTCGAAAGCCTAGGGGTGACAGGTGCAAGCCATCTCTTACAAGCAATGAGGCTTGTCAAGCATGTTGTCCCAGGCTGACAGACACTTAGATCCCCTTTGAATGACACCAGAAGCTTAGCCAATTATTGAAATTGATCATTTTTTCTTTATACTGCGGTATCATTCTTGGTGAGGGCAGGATGCTGCTCAGGGTCAGGGTCATGTCCGCCTGGGCTACATGATCAGAGAGCTTTTCCATGTCTCTTTTCATATAGTCCAGGGAGGTACAACTCAGGTCATTCACACCAACATGAACAATATCAAAGTCATATTTGAGCTTGTTCTGGAGTGACCTGAGTGCTTGTGTTATGTGGCAGATTCTGGCTTCCGACAGGCAGCTAACAGTAACCTTCTCCTTGTCCAGCCTAGTGAGTGGGACATCAGTGTGCCTGACTATAGAGTCACCTATTACTAGTGTGTTAAGTATATTATTTTGCCTTAAGGGCTGTGAGTGTGCGGCACACTCATTTTGTGTTTTATGTGTTGTCTGGTTTGTGACGGGAGGTGCAGGTTTTGCGGGTGTCTGCTTTGGAGCTGTCTGATGCTTTTGCAGGTTTTTATTTAGAGCCTCCGAGTATAATTTTGTGTATTTATGAGTAATTTTTGCCAGTGCTGGTTTAGTAAGTCTATATGAGGCTGGAGGTGTGGTGCAAGTGTTGACCTTCTCCTCATGACTGCCTGTTCCAGTCTTGGGTGGAGAGAGCTTGGCCTCCAGTTTAGCTATATAATTGCAGTGTCCAAATTTTTTGCAATAATTTTAAAATTTTGCATTTTGCTTTCCCATCATGATAACATGCAAATCAAAATCTCACAGCTGTACTAAAAGAGCTATTTTCCCATCTGTTGTGCATTAATATCAGTTGTACAAAGTGGTGCTACATGTTTATTGTGCAAAAGGAATCAGCAAATAACACTGTTTTGTTCAACATTTTAATGACAGAATAGTAATATGTTACTAACAATATCTCCCCCCATATTTTTTATTCACAGCTACAGTGTCAAATGGTTTTTGAAGTCATTAAAAAAACAGTAAAAACATTAATCCAAAATGAAAAATGGCCAGGAAATTATCTTAATAGTAAAATCAAGGTTTAATAAATAACAAAAATAATAAACAATAAAAGTAAAACAAAGATTACCTTTAAAATTTCTCTATCTTTTAGACTCATTTCTTTCCATAAGCATTTAATCCTGAAGAACAGTATGAGTTGGGTGAAGCCAACAGCTAGTTATGTTTTAAAGTTAATATATATTTTGCTTTTATCTGTTATTATTTTTTATATGTATTAAACAGGTGATTTTACTATTAACATTATATCCTGACCATTTTTCCATTTTGGATTAAAGTTTTGACAGCTTTTTAAATATCTACAAAAACTACCATTTGAGACTGTAGCTGTCAATAAAAAAAGATGCATTACATATTAAATAGATTGGTAAGAATCATACTTGACAAATAGGAATGCTACAAGAAAATTATCACTCTAAATTTATTGCCAGTCAAGCTGTAATAACTATTCTTTAGGCTATGCCTTTAGAAGTGGTAGAAAAAAAGATGGCACTTTGCATTAATCAGGAAAATCCTGCTTTTACAAATGCTTATTTTTTCTGCTGTGTCAAAATTCAGTAATAAAGACTTTTTTTGTCATTTCAATCCTCACAGGAGGAAACACAGTTCTTAAGATTCAACTAGGTATTTTATGGTAATCTTTTGTCATGAAGCAATGGGTTGAAGTTATTCTTAAAAATAGCACAATTTGTATTGCATGCTAATCGTTTCAAGTATTACAGTTTCATTTATTTTCTTTTTCAGTAATGTTCTGGAGCTGGGGGAGACACAAAAAAGTACATGCTGCATCCTTTTGGACTGATTATTGGGTTATTAAATTTTTTTCAGTGTATTAAGATGGTTACACTAGATATCAGTGGGGTCAACAACCTTACTAAGCAAAACCAATTATTTAAATTGTTACAGCATACTGCTACAGGAGTATATTTTAGTTACTGGAGGTTGATTTATATATGGAAAATTGTGATGCGTTAACTAATAAGAACTATGTTTAAGATACTTTTGTGAATTTTAACTGTTATACATCTAGCGGGTCTGTAATTTTATTTCCCAAAAAACATTTTCTGGGTTACACTCATATAAAAATAAAGAATCACTTGCATTATTTTGCTGAAAATGCAAGGTAATGGTTTTGCTTTAATGTGAGTGTTGATGTAAGCTATTTTCAAACATTACACAGCTTTTCTTTCAGATGTATCCACACATTTAACAATGTTGCATTATGACTGCATATTATTTGCTGGTAACTTGAAAGCAATAATAAAAGACAATAAAGTTAATAAAAGAAGTCAACGATTGCACATGTAAAAAATAGTGAAGAACTCAGTTTCAACACATAATTTGTAAACTATTTGGAGACTAAAATACTCCTCAGCACCAGGATATGCTCATGTGGACTTTAAAAACAAAGATTATTCAGTAATTTCTTATTTTTAGCTCCTCTGCATTATCCCAATTTCTTGTAGATATATTAAATATATCCCTAATGTAATATCAGAGTATTATGCATCTTTCAACCACATAAAATAATGTCAAAGAAAGTAGATGGTTAATTAAGCAAAATCATTACTTTACATTCTGTCAAAGCAAACCTCATTTTGTCATAGGAAAGTGTGTTTTCTGAGTATTAATCAAACTGGGAAAATTTTGTTCTTCACTGCTCACATAAGATAAAAATAGGCATACTAAAAATAAATTAATGTCAGTGATACCTTGATTTAAGATCACAAGTTTATAATGAATTATTTTGCTGATTATCATTCAGAAATATTTGACATAATAGTAGACTTTTCCCTAATAGAATGAAATCAATTTTTGTCAAAAAAAAAAAACTAAAGAATAATTTAGCTTTCCCCCATGTTGTAATTACCACAGAAATAGAAAAAAAAAGAGTTTACTACATTTTTCTAATGAAAAAACACAAGGGATGACCAAGTTGTTCAATAGATTTTATACATTTGCAAGCTAAATTAATGCATATTTTATCCCAATTATATCTGCGGTGGTGGTGCTGCAGTAGCGTTGTTGCCTCACAGTAAGACGCTGACCGGTTCGACTCTCAGCTAGAGCGTCTTCTGCGTGGAGACATGCATGAATGGGCGTACCTTCGTTGAAGGTTGTGCGTTAGGGCTGGCAACTCAGCACGTAAAAATCAACTGCCAATCATTAGCAGACCGGAGTTCCACTGTGGCGACCCCTAACCGGGAAAAGCCAAAAGGCACAACAACATTTAAATTTATGGCAATAACTGGATTTACTCTACAAAAGTACATTGCTTTGGCAAAAACATTCTTCTAAGTAAGCCTAATAAATATTTAAAAAATAGTTATACTTTTAACCTCCTTATTGCTTTTGAATGCTGGCTGCAAAATATGGACAGCAATTATTAATAAGTAACTACTATCCACAGAATCACAGGTAATATACCTCCTTTAGTTTGGTTTTAAGCCTAACAAGAATATGTTTTCAGCAACTCAATCTATACAACCAATTCTGTTATGTATTGAATCTCATCCTTCTTTTTCCAAATCCATCTTGGTACTGGCATCAGTAGATGTTTACAAAAACATTTGAGAACATAAGCAGACATTACATGCTACATATGTTAAAACTGATACATTCATACATACAGATATTTCAGGCATGGGCAATAATTCCATTCTAGCCTGCCAATATACCAAAACAGTTATTCCCATAATAAGTGCCCAGGTTGCTCTTAAAATATCTAAACTAGTGGTTATGGGAGTACAAGAAGATTTGAGAGCTTTGATAAGCACACTGTTCTGTTGTATTTCTTCTTTTATATCATTTAATGGATACTGATCCAGAATTACATCACAACATGTCAGGGTTAAGCAGTATTGTCCTATGTCTGCACTTTTTTGCCTAAATCCATTGTTAAAGGCAACTTATAGTTAAAAGAACATTGTGTGAAATGAAGCTTATATATTGTTTAACTTTGCAGATAGTATTTTGAGTTTCATAGGTTTGAAAATTGATAGATGCTTTAAAAAAATTGCTTATCCAAAATCACAGGTCATATAATAAGTATTGCATAATGAATATCTTGCCATTCAATTTTATTTCAAATATGATATTTATTCCCTGCAGAGTAGCCTCTTTATTTTATTATTTTTGAGTAATTGCATATTTGGGGATGTTTTCAAACAAAACACTCACAGGTTATTTTCTAAAGCTCTCAGTTCCAGTTGTTTTAACTCTTTTACTATATGCACTACTTCTAGTATAGTTGGTTTAGATTTTGATTTCCATTTTCTAGTGATTGCTTTTTTTGGCAGTCACCATTATTAGACAAAGCAAGGCCTTACCATGTCTAGGCAATTCCAATTCTGTATCATAGCTCAAAAAAATCATCTCCCTCATCAGACCAATCTGCCCACCCAGTATCCCCAACAGTGCATCCCACAGGGAACCCTTAAAGTCCACCAGCTCACCACACACCCTGAAAATATGTTCCCAATTACCTCTTTCTTTGTCACACCTCTAACATTTGCTGTCTGCCTGAGGAAGAATTCTGTGCAGTCAACTTGGGGTATAGAAATATCTATACAAATATTTCCAGGCAAAAATCCTAAATCTTATAGATTGTGTTGCAGATTTTGGAGACATACATATATATCCTCCCATTGTTTCTTTGTGAATTGCTTATCCAGTCTCTCTTCCCAATCCTTCCCAACCTCTTCTGATTGATTCTTATAGTTATCATGCAATATTTTATATGCACTACTAATTATTCCTTTTTTAATGGCAGCTTCTGTTCTAGATTCTAATAAAAAACAGTGCTGGTCTTTTGTCTAAGATCCCCTATTTCTTTTTCTTTGCCTATACTCTGATATCAATGATATCAATCCCTGACAGGGAAGGCAATCTCTAACCTGCAATCCAAATAAATTATTGGTGTCTTCCCATTCTATCATCTAGTTATTTGTTGCCAATACCTTGGTTCATTTGCCAGTTTTCTCCAATAAATTCCAGCTCCCTCTTGCCTCTTGTCTATATCCTTAATTGCAGTCATCCCTATCAGCAGAATCGCCTTAAAAAAAAAAAAAAAACAGAAATTTAGGGAGTATATGGAAGATATTTTTCTGGATGGGTGGATCCATTTATATTGTATGGGATATTTTAATAATAAAAAAGAGCAAGCTGGATTCAACGTTATTTATCTTGAAAAAGATAAGTATGCTCAATATTTAGAAATTGTAGAGTAGTTTTCTTGATCATTTATCACAGCTTATTTGGTACGTAGGATATAACAGATTGCCATGACTGTCAACTTGTTATTAGATGTTATTAGATATGACTGCTAGAGAAATAAATATTATTCAGATTTATAAATAATTATATAATTATAGAACTGGCTTCGCTTCCATCATGCTCAAGGCTCTAGCACCTCATAAAGAAGAACAAATCGGTGGAGGAGAAGAAGAATGACAGCATCTCAGATCAACATATATGAAGACAATAGAACAGATCTGTGATCCAGGCATGTGCAGAAATAAGGAATATAAGAAAGGCTGATGGAGAATGCAGAAGTCCAAGGAGTTATTAAAAGAGAGCGTGCAGGAGGAAGTGGAAAATAGAAAAGACAGACCCCACTAAGATAAGGGCTTAAGATAAGATAATGCTTATAAAAAGGCTATGAGAACAGTCTCAATGGCAAAGAAGACGGCATCAGAGAATCTGCACCAGCTCCTGAAAGGGGCTCAGCAGGTAGCACAAAGAAGCTCTGTCAGGTTGCAAGGCAACTACAGAAAGATAAACAACATAGTCAGCAGATTCCATTCATAAACGATGCCAGCAGCAATCTGCTTACAAGTCCACTGGACATCAAGGGCAGATAATGAAATCACTTCAAGAAGCTCTAGAAAGAAGAAAACCCCACAGAAACTGTACTACCATATTCATAGCTTATGATAAAAAAGGAAGAAGAACCCAGCTTAGAAAAAGTGTGATGTGGACTAAGGAAAATGAAGTCACAGAAGATGACAGCCTCAGATAAAATAACAGCAGAAAGATTTTTATTTATTTGTTTACCAGGGTAGAGCACTGATCTTCATGGACCTTTTTCAAACTCAGCCCAGTAGAACTGCCTGGTTATGTGACTTGCTCAGAGTCACACATGTTGGGCAATGGAGGCCGAGGGAATCAAACCTTGCACCACAGGACCACAGGAAACAGCTCATTAACAGCTCCTTAATCTTGTGAGCCAAATGCCAAATTTTCAACAGCTCCTTCAAGAGGTTGTTTGTTTAAGGAGAAAAATGGCTCCTGAGGATACTCACCATGGTCAACCTACAACCTAATTTGCTTAAAACCTGTAAGATGCAGCTATGTTTGCTATATAAAAAAGACAGTTCTCCAAAATTATCAATCCTGGAAATATGGAAGAAAAAAAAAAAAATAGATGAAATTGTATGCTGTTAACCATTACTCAGCACTTAAGATAAATAGGCACTACCCACTAAATGCCTTCTGTCTTATTTCTATAAAAACCTAAGACAATACAGTACGCCAAATATTCTGAAACAAAGAAATGAAATGCAGAATCTGGTTGGAGTTTATTAAATATTGGTTTAATATAAATATAGAGATTCTATAAGAAACATTTCAGATTTCTACATAACTACATAATTCAAACAACATTTTTCACATGGCTTGTCTTCATGTAAAAAGAAGAGTATATATTTCACCCCTTAAAATTAGTCAGTCTGACTCATGGTAGTATGTTGTAGTGTTTATTGTACGGCTTTTCCAGGACTAGGCCTTTTTTTTTAATTCTGGAATCAAGACATTTCTGTCAATTTCTCAGTAAACTGATAGTGATGGCTGTTCAGCTAAACATTTTTGATAATGTAGCAGAACTTATAGCTGCAGCAGGCAGGGAGATAGGGTGGGTTATTTTAAGGTATAATCACATTCTATGAATGCATAATTTATGTATCTAATAATATTTGAATTGGCTTATGCTGTACGTCTTTGCTTATCTGGTTATTAATGAAAAAACAAGCATTTCTGTTAAGAAGAGAAAATAATTCACCGTGTTCTATTTCAGTCCTTATCTCCGATGATGCCCACCCTAACCTTGGCCCAAGGTATGATGGGTATAATGATAATAATGTCAATAATTCCACATATGATGTTTAGTCCAATGTAACAGACCTACAAACAGCTTACAACAATGACAGAAAATGAGAAAAACAAATCTGTGTCTCTGTCTTTACAAACCTGACATTATCACTTTCCAAAACCAGTGTAAAGACAACTTAGTAGGGTACTACTGTATAATATTGTCATGAAAAACTTCAGCATTGTCTGGAGTCTGTCTAATGACACCAACATTTACCTAGCCCTGTAGTCATCTGGGCTCATTTAGGTTATCTCACTGATGATGCAAACTAACAACATCTTGGGTGAAGAGATTATACTTGACTGGATACTTGCAAGCAATCTTAAAACTATTATTATGCCTGAAGTCACCTAGGATGCTATGAGTGACTACCTATGAATATATAAGGTTTGAAACCATGCAAGAATCAATGAGAACTGCTTATATTTTCTAGGAATGGAAGTAAATTCAACTGACAGGAATTTAACTCTGGCGTAAAATCCACTGACTAGTCTCCTCTTTTCAAGCTTTATTGGACAAAGCAGTTGCCTACAACAGTGTGATTTTCCTTAGTATTTTAAACACGCTAGCCCCACTCTGTGAGATGTGCATTGGGTTCCTACGATTTACCCTACAACTAAAAGTCTGATTTTCAGTAAAGGTCACCTATGGTCTATGTGCCACAAAACTGTGATTTGACTATGTCAAACTTAGTACTGCACGCAATTAAATAAACTGTTCCATAATGTCTGACAACAAGGCCTGTTTTCATGATCAGCAATACCTACATGCTAAAAACAGCAAAACAGAGTTATGGAACTGTGGCTATCAATTCCTTCATCCATGATTTTTTAAACAATTGTCACCCTATCTACTGTTTATTTAGAAAGATGTTGTACAAAACTTCGTTAATTACTTGTATCACTCTCCAAAATGCTTCTACAACATCTAAACTCCATACTTTCTTCTCACTGTACAATGTCTGAAATGAACGGTGTATCTCCAAAATTCCTGAAGACTGTAGCTAGTGCTATCTCTTATCCTGTTATTATGCTTGGCAAAAAATTCATCAAAGAAGGATGCATTCTATCAAATGTGGCCCTGCCAAAGGATGAGCCTTCAGTCACACATAAAATGCCATACAATCTCTCTACCTTTCAACCCTTTTCATGAGATGTGTGAATCAACAGCCCATTCAGTCCTGAACTGAATCAGGTATCATTTTTTAGCATTCAACATGGCTTCAGGCCTTGTCTTGGCACTGAAACTGCTCTATTGGATGTGGTAGAATGTGTGTGTTGTCAAACAGATGATGATAACTTTGATGACACTTTCTTTATAGGTCTATCCAATGTCTTTGACACAATTTGTCATTCTAGGCTTCTGGAGATTTTGAATTCTGTTAACTTTGCCATGCATAGTACCAAATGATTCTCAGGCTATCACACCTTTTAGGCATGGGATATGAGGTGGAATGGATAGATTTCATCATTTATTCATTTTAAGGTTGGAGTGCCTCATGGAGTGATCCTAGTACTACCTCTTTTCACTGTCTATGGGGATGACATGGCAAATCATTGTATTAATGCTAAGCGAATTTAATGTACAGTAAACTATGCAATTGTTCCTCTGATAATTCAGCTGAGATTGTTAATTGCAGGTTACAAATGTTATTCTTCCCTTTGCAGATTTACTGAGCTCATGGGACCTGCACCTACATTCTTCTAAAGCAAAATCAGTGCTATTATAATTGCACCTCAAATGAGCAGTGGTTTTGCAGCATGTAAAACTACTACAACCTATGGGCATGCTCACAAAAGTTTAGTTGATCAGAAACTTATTGTTAGTTCTTCAGTTTCAACCCTCATTGAAGAGATAACTACAAAGCTGCTTGGTTGTTTCATTGATAACTAATTAAAACGTGAGCTGAAGAAGAAATGCATTAATGATAAGATGGATCCAAAATGTGCCGTGCTATAGAAGGACAAGACTTTCCTCACCTTCAGTGCTTGGTTAGCCACAGCAAACTTCTTTTCCTCATATTGCATATTTTATTCAACTCACTGGATTGTGTGATTCCCTACAAGACAACCTGAAAAAAACATATAATCAAATATCTTGTTACTGGCCAGCGTGGTAGGAAGCATCAGTGCAGTTCAGTGAGGAGCATTCAGTGTGTAGAGTACAGTTACTATCTACTTTTACTACCATTACATTTCCCCACAAATTGACTGCCCTTCCTTATCTGCAACTACGACTTGGTGTTTAACCCTCCTTAGGAACTTTGAGCCTCTATAGGCAGATTAGTGGACATCCCGAAGACAAAAAATACATTTAGCGCTTCACCTGTCACTATGACAGACTGGAAAAAACTCACACATACAGTTTTAGGTACACCTCTAAAGGAAAATCTTCTAAGTCATCACTAAAATGGCTACTTGCAATGTAAATGGCTCTGCAGTCGTGTGAATCATGTAACCATTCCAAATACCTTCAGTCTTCTACAGTCTCATGACTGATAGTTCACTTTGCATGGTTATCATCTCAGTTTCATTCAAGAATTTCCAAATATTGTACATACCTTCCATAACCACATCACCACAACAGTCAGGAAATCCTTCTATGTGGCACACCTCATCATTAAGGGCTTTTTATCCAGAAAAAAGGAGGTTATTGTCCCACTGTACTCATCCCTCATTAGAACCATTATAGAGTACAACGCCTCGTTTGGTATGTACCTCACAAGACATCTGCAACAGCTGGAAAGGCCGCAGAAATACCTCACTAAAAGAATCACAGGCCTAAAGCAGATGCCCTATACTGACTGTCTAAAAAAACTCCAGCTATACTCTGTGGCATATCATCTACTCAGAGGCGATATCTGCTTAACATATAAGGCCATGTCAAACCCTGAGCTGTTGAACATGCTCCACTTAAAGAAATCCTAATCCCTCAGAGCTGCACGCTCCAGGGATCTAAACCTTGTCATCACAATGAACAAAACATGCTGGAGGGATAGGTTCCTGACCCAGAGACTCCCCATACTCTGGAATAGACTGCCCATACATGTCAAGCAGAGCACATCCTTGGCTCTCTTCAAAAGGAACCTTGACAATTGGATGTGAGATAGGAAATTCACCCTAGGGATCATGTCAGTCACCCTGCTAGACAGGGGTCCTGGGAAGTAAATATTGTGGAAAGAAATATCCAGGGAATTGTTATGGCTAGGCTTGTATAGGCCCTAGGGCCGATAGCCTAGTACCAACCTAGGAACCTATGAAAAAGGCTGTTAATTTTGTAATGTATCTTCATTTGATTAACCCTAAAAACCAAATAATTTAATCTGAGTAGTTAATTTTATATGATTTTACTTCATTCTGGCTCCAGTGTGTGTATAGGACCTGTTTACTTCACATTTGCTGTTTATTTTGTAAACTGTATTGTTATACCATTATGTATTTTGCCTGCAGTATTTCTCCCCAGGACTCTACTGAAAACGTGATTTCACAGTTGGACATTCAAAGACAACAAATGTAATAAATAAATATAATAAATAATTTCTATTGACAATACATGTACCCAATCTTCTTCCATTTTTTAAATAGTGATTTACACTTAGTGTTTTCTCAAGTCAAACTATACTGCATTACATGTATTTTTTAAATTTTATTGATTAATATTTGTCTGTTTCTCTTTATCAATATGTCCTAACTGTGGTCGCTTAATATAATTTATGACAGATGCTAAAATGAAGTTTGTCTAACCACTGTTTCACTCTGATTAAACAGATTACCCTATGTGAAGTTTACAGAACTGAAGTTGCTAATTACAGATGTTGTTTTAGACAGATAATTTCATGTTAAGGGAATTCTAGTCCAAACACAAATCCAACGTTTACACTCTTAAAGTCCTGGATTAAGTCCACTGTCTCTAGGTAGCAATCATATCTCAATTATTACAGAAAAATTCTAAAGTTGAAGTTAGAAAATGAGAGAATTCACATACTATTGTGTCTTCTAATGAGGAGAAAAGTACAGTCCCAGTTGTTTACATGGCAAAAACTGAATGGGGTGGGGTGCCAGATGAGGGATGAGGCAGACATTTTTCTCTTCTCAGCATAATATTCTATCTCTCACACCTTCCTTCTGACTTTTTTATTTCTCCCATCCTACCTAGTGTAGCACCCAACATCAATTCTTGGGAATTCCACTTTCAAAGGTAGAATACTTTAATGATAACCACAACTTACATGTATTTTGTAGAAGCAATACTTGGTTACTAGTTGTGTACTGTATATGAGTGCTGAGGATTTTTTTTCCTGTGCAGCTACTGTTCCTGTTCCTCACAAGTTTACACCACAGTATGCAGTATACCTTATGTAAATTTTTTTCATGCCACACGTGGTTGTTTCAGTGCACTTTTTATTGCTGCTTGCCACTGGACAGTGCTCCAGTGTGACTCCTTAGTTCTGAGCTACAGTTCCACATGACTTTGCTAATAGTCGGTCTTGACACAGTAGCTGCCTCTCATTCCTTCCCTCAAGTGACACTCCATTACTGGATGCTTTGCCCCCCTTTCCCAAACCCAGATCCAGTTAATTCTACCAGTCTTGATCCCAGCATGAGTTAAGATCAGTTGCAGTAAATACAGAGTTCTATCTCACAGTGCCATGGCTGTGGCACATCTGTATCCTTATTTTTCTTAATACATATTTGTTCTTGCTGTCCCAAGAGTAAGGCTCCCCACACAGTATACAGAAAAGTTTAAACATGAGCATTAAGAGCATACCAGTAGAAGTGAAAGACGTATTATTTGCACTTATAACTAATCACAAATCCCTGAACAGTCCTAAAATAAAGCTGAGTAAGTAAATGAAAAAAATGAGAGAGGAACAATGAAAATATGAGAGTTAATAGCTACAACACAAGGAAACTGAAATGGATAAAGTCAGCTACAGAGAGCATACTGTATGAGGCAAATGAATCAAATTTGAAATTTTTAAATCCTGAATGAATGAGTGGCCAAAAATGTTATGGTCAGTTTCTTTGCCACCCTCTTAGCTATAATATTTAGCTATAATATAGCTATTTACTATCTTGCAGCTGGCACCTCATAAAACGTACTCAAACCAGGACATCATTATTATGTGCTCTGTCATTAATAATGGAAAATTATCATGTATCTGCAGTATTTCTACTTTCAGTCCAGTCCACAAAAGAACCATTATATTGACTTCCTATCAGTTGAATGATGGTGGGTCAGAATTGGCATCAGATGAGAAGTGTGACTTTGCACATACAGATATACCTCAAGATGGCTGCATGGTTCATTAGTTGTTTGTTTGGGAGGCATACAGCCATCAAACTAATTTATTTTTACAGTGACTCCACTGAACCAATTTATAAAGATTATCTATTACAAAAAGCGGTGCTTTTAAACACATTTATACACTGCAGTTCATTTTGACACTATGTTGCTGCAGAACACAATTTTCTCTTTTGGAAGTAAACTGGAGAGCATTTAAAGAAAATGATGTTTCTGCAGGTTACTGATCTTGTGCCTGATGTAGATGGAATATGAGTTATTTAATCTAAATTACACAGCACTTTGTTACATGCTTTGAGGAACTCCTAATGAGTTTTAAATGAGAATGCATTACATTCTATACAAAATATCTGCTGAATACCAGAAATGCTAATCAGTTTTGAAAATGTAAGTCATGCTCTGTATCACATGTAATACACTACTGTTCACTGCTATTGGTATATGTACTGAGTCTCAAGCATTTTAATCAGGCAGTTAAAATAAGTGCATGACAGATATTACAGAGACTGGAAGGACAAGTTCACAAATAAGTATGAAAAATAGTTTTACATAAACTAAGGAGAATATGCATGCTCTTAATGTACGACTAAATGCTTATGTCATCAATAAAAGCACTTTAAAGACCATTCAGCAAGCTGCATTTCATGGCTTTAAGTCAAATAGCAACTAACACATTTCAGTGACTTCCACTGTGTACTAGTCCATAAACAGACTGAATAAATATGTGCCCTTGCATTAATGATATATGTTGGTACTACCCTTCTTCAAAGAGTTGGTGTAAAATAAAATAGTTTTACTGTTTGTTTCTCTCTGTGACATACATACAAAGCATTTTATATAGGTAATTGATACACTGAGATCTTGAATTTGATTAATGTTAACAGAGTGGCATAATTCACAACTCAGGTAGCAAAAACAAATCCTTTTTGCAACTATCATCATGTGCATCTAAAATGCAGAATATAATTGCAAATGGGCCACCTACCTGAAAAAAACAACAAATGTCAACTGACATTTTAAAGAATAGTATTCCATGTGCTATGTGTTAAATTTGAATCCATGACTTTTAATTGCATTGTTACTTCTTAAATAATATTGTGTTCATTGAAAAATACCAACAAATTGCTTCTGATATAACTTATAACTATAATGATTTATGTAATTGAACTACTTCAAGTTGTGAGGGACTCATGTCATCAAATGAGCTCCCATTGAAAAATTGTTTTACCAGTTATGACGTGTTGTTGCCTCAGAGTTAGGCATGTTAGTTCAGAAACTGAAAGGAGTAAAGTCCCAGACTGGTTATGTGAAGTTTTGCCACCACATAAAAATTTTCAAAGAGAGCTCATTCAAATAGACAGGCTTGACAGACACTGTATATCTTAAAAAAGTGATTTGATTACATAAGCCATCATCCTCATAACCCTTGTTAGGGGATCACATGCAGATTCCCTCATTTGTTAATTCTGGAACTCTTTGTATAATCTGCAAGATTTTGTTGCACTCCCACCCTACCTGGGTACTTCCTCTGCTTTTGTGTATATATATATACACACACACACACGCACACACACACACACACACACACACACACACACACACACACACACACACACACACACTTAACTGTCACCTAACTCAACCCATACCCTAACTGTAAAAGCCAAACACATTCAACCCTATTCCTAACCCACATTCATTCACACTCGTACCCACAAGCCCCCCCCCTCCATTCTACAAACCCACACTTACCTACAAAACCCATGTTTTCGATAATATGCACATTCAACATTCTGGCCACAAACACCACAAACAAAGAACATTTGACATTCTGAACATTTGACCTTTTAAATTACACCTATACATATATAGATATAGATACAGATATATGTGTGTATATATATATATATATATATATATATATATATATATATATAGAGAGAGAGAGCTAGGTAGATATATAAATACATAGATATATAGATAATTGATACACACACACACACACACACACACACACACACACACACACACACACACACACAATTATGTAGTTTCTTGGCATACTTGCCTTAATCAACAGAAATAAGTTACAGGCAGCTTATATAGTACATTAGAAATGTTATAGAAATAAATAATCTCTACAGGGTGATAAGTGCACATATTTATTTATTTGTTAATGGAGTAAGTGGGTTTATCCTTGCAACTTTTAGCCATATCCTAGACCATAAGCAGTATTAATATTTTAACAAATTGTTACTATGTTAAGAAATACAGAATCAAAATGTAATCCTTGAGTTTATACAAAACAGATTATTAACTAATTTGTATATCTACAGTATATTTAACTAAATTATATAATGGAATAGATGCAATAAACACCTGTACATGCTGTCGATGGTACTAATGCAATATTGTGTTAACAAATTGGGGAGAGTATCCTTCCTGACATAGATTGACAAATAGACGTGAAACCATGCTGTCATGAACACAGCTGATTTTACATATATTTCTTTCAATTTATAATGAAAATATTGGACACAATACAGAGAGAGAATTTTTTTATTAATTACTGAATTTAGCTATTGCCATTATAGCAAGTTCATCTGTATTCTTTCAAACATTCTTTCAGTTGATTTCTAAAGCTAGTAAAGGTAGCATGTTTTGTATTTTAAGCAAGAATTCCTGAGAATGTATGATTGTATAAGTAAACCTACCATAACAGTAGATGTTCAAATGACCACTGCTGCAGTAGTTTAAGTTATATGGGTTTATATCTTACACAGCTTGACCTAGACCTGGAGAAGGAATCTACTTTATAGTGATCTGTAAAGGTATGTACACTGGGCCAAGTTGCTATTTCTAGAAAACTTCTAGAGTCCAGCCCTTTTGATAAAGCTATAGATGAAATCAAGGACCTGGTAGAATGTGCCTGACCATGCCTGGAATAGTTTTGTTGTGGTGGAAATAACACAAGGTAATAGCCTGAGACAACCATTTGAAAATAGTCTGCTGGGACACAGGCTAGCCTTTCATCTTACCTTCACAAGACATGAACATCTGATGAAAAATTCTGAATGATTTAGATCTGTCATGATAGTACCTGGGTTCTCTGATGACATCCGAGGTATGAAGTATCATTTTCCCCTAATCTGGGGTTCAAGAAATAACACTGTGAGATGGATAATTTGGCTTAAAGGAAGCTCTGATACCACTTTAGGAATAAAAGAAGAATTAGTTCTCAATGAAACTCTGTCTCTGTGGAAAAGGCAATAAGTGTGGCCCACCATAAGAGCTTGCAACCCAGATGTTCTTTTTGCAGGGTCAGAGCAACCAGTAAAACTGTTTTCCTTGTTAAAAAACTCAAGTCAGCCAGATGAACTTGTTCAAATGGAGCAAGTGCTTAGCTTCTCTAATATCAAACTGAGATCCCAAAGAGGAGCCACAGGTTTTCTTGGAGGTATTTTATGCAATACCCCTTTCAAAAACATTTTGACATAGGAATGCCTTGAAAGAGGGGGGATCCATGAGCAGACATGCTAAAATGGCTGACAAATGAACCTTGATAGAGGAGTAAGACATGCCATAGGAAAGTAACTTACACAAATACTGTAAATCCAGAGAAACACTAACCCTGTACAGGTGCTGGTCATACCTCTCAACTGTCCAGATTTTCACAGAATGTCTACAGTTTTGCCTCATTATTTTGTTGTGTTCGTCATAAAAGTTGCAGTTTTCTGGCAAATCATTGAGTGCCAAAGTCACAAAACAATGACAGACATTTGAGTTTCAGAAAATTTCATTCAGGAAAATACATGCTAACGAAAAACCTGTTATTATATATCCTTTTTAAGTTTATAAGAGCAATATTTAAATGTTGCCCCTAATTTAGGGCCTTTGACTCCTCTGTAATTTTTGGCTTAGTCCAGATTTCTTATGCTTAGTGGTTGCGAGGTATAGTGCTGGTTATGATGTTGGCACAAACTAGAATACCTTTTCCATTTACTAATACATGATTTTATAGTAGCAAGTTTTCTTGCTTCCATTAGTGTCTGCTGCATGCTCTCATTAAACAGGTACCTAAAAGGTACTAAGACCCTATTGTCCGGGCAGTCATTTCAGTTGTTTGCCTTCAGGATGTATCAAACATCACTGCTCTTGTATGAGTAAATCCAGTTTGTGAGGAAGCTTGTAGTAATTTCATCTAGTCAATTCCAAAAGAGGTGAGAATCACTGTTGCCTGTGCTGAAAGGGATATCACCACAATGATCTTAGGGAATTCCTTTTGAATCTTCAGAGGTTCTCTGGATATCTTTGCAAAGGGTGGAAGAACATACAATAACATTCCTGTCCAAGGAAAAGAAAAGAAAAGGCATCTGTCTTCCAGGCCTTCTTGCATGGAGTCCGGGAGCACAATTTTGCCAACTGATTGTTCAGCAAGAAGAGAAAAAGGTCTACTTGAGGAACATCCCACAGCTTTATCAAATCGAGTTTCCATTTGTGAGGGTCTGCCTTTGTCCTGCTCAACTTGACTGTGGCAAAATTTTGATCTGATGGAATGTAGGAAGTCTGTATAGTGAGTGTGCTGTAAAATCATATCCCATGCTAACATGGCTAGCCCAGATAGGAGGTAAGACTGGTTCCCCCCACTTGTTTATGTAGTACATCACTGTGGTATTGTCCGTAACAACTTGAAGTGGCACTGGAGTTCAAAGGTGATTCAGAGGGTTGAGTGCCTCAATAAGGGTGAGCATTTCTTTTACATTTATGTGCTTGTGTCTGTCTTTGTTGTCCCAGATACCTTGCACTTTCACCCCCGCCCCCTTGACACTGCTCCCCAAGCAAAGTCTGAGATGACTGACTGTTTTGGATCAGGAGGGTAGAAGGGAAGACCTGGATTAAGAGGTATGTGATGTCTCCACTAACCGATTTATCTTCTAACAAATTTGAACTGGAATCTAAAAAGATAATGGGTGTTGATGCTGGGAACAGAGATTTCAGATATCATGGCATCTTTCTCATGTGGAGCCCTGACAGAGGAATGATGAGAGTCATAGATGACGTAAGTCCCAGAATCCTGAGCTATTCCCTCATAGTGACTCAAGTCTGAGTGGAAAACCCCTAGAAAAGATCTAAATATAGTATAAATCTAGTTTTTCCTAAGTGAGAAAAGCTCATTGTACTAAAGTGTGTAGCAGACACCCCAGGAAAATAATCCTGCGTAATAGTCAAAAACAACATTATCATGCTCTCTTAGAATCCTAGCCTGCATAGGGTCCAGCTGACAAGACTGTACATTAAGGCATTAACTATTTTATATTTGGTGTATAGCCAGAAAATTCTATTTGTACTTACATAGACTCTTATTGTTTTCCCCTTAACTCATTTGGCTTTATAGAAAGATGGAGAAATCTGTCAAAATGCTCTCCCCAAGTATTTAAAATGTATCTGTTATTTTTATCTGTTCTATCTAATACATACACTATTTTGCAGGCTATGCGCCTGTTGTTTGGGCACTACTTTGCACAGTAGTAGACATATTATGACCTGAAAAGGTTACACCTGTGATCTGCCCTTATCAATATCAGTTTTATTTTCCTGTATATAGTTTTATGGATCATTTGGATAAAAATCACATCAACATCAATATACATAATACCATACATTATATTCAAACAGCAACATTGATACAAAACATGTGGCAGCTTTTAATTTGATTTGATTTTGTAAAAGTACTATACAGTCTGGTTTATGGGTTATGAAAATCATAACAATATGTGATTTCTAAGATAAATTTTGTTGTACAGATTTATGCACAGTTTGATGTACATGCTACCACATGTATTTAAAAATGTATTTTGATATTATAAAGCTTGCCTGAAAGTCAAGAGAAATCCTTCATCACCCTGAAAAATTGCAAAGTCATCATGAAAGGCAACACCCAAGCTAATTTTACAAACAGAACAATGACCTGGACTTATTTTATTGGTCACAGTCCTTAGAGATGGATGTAACTTTGTTAACTAAAAATGTATAAAAACTGTGATTTTTCTGTAGCTTAATTGTCAGTTGAGATCAATCAATTTCAGTCTGTCAATCGGACAACTAATCATCAGTCTGTTATGCTAGCTATTAAATTAATAGCCTTTGACTGACCTGATGCTGCCACAGTTGTTTTTTATTTATGCTTAATTAATTTCTTAGTTTCGCTATAGGTTAGTTCTCTGCTACAGTTTACTTTTATAATAGTATTTCTGACATTTGATTTTCCTTTGTTTTAGGGATTTACTGCATTCTTTTTGGAATCTCTCTGCCATTGTTTTTCAAAATATCTGCTTACCTGGATTTTGTTTATTTGTTTATTTACTTTACATTTAGTTACTGGGAAAGTCTGACTGGACACAAATCTTTTTTCAGTGGGGTCCCGGGGAGAAATGCTCTACATATAACAAAGATTAATAAAGTACAATTTCACAGGTACAGAAGCATTACACTTTACATTTTACATCAAATTAGTTATGATAATAATACCTTAAAGTGGCATCACCTATGATTAAGATGAAATAAGATACACTATATAGGGAGAAGGATGAAACACCTTAGGCAATAGCTAAAGAGCATCTAGTAAGAAATATTTGTTTAGCAAAATAAAGTATACTCCAAGTGTTTATATTTAGAATGAAGATTAATTGTTGAAAGGAAGATGGCGGTATGAGGAAGAAGACTTTCAAGATGAAGAGGGTTTACTGCATGACAGTAAGGGAGAGGTGATTACTCTGAGGGAGCAATAGCAAAATGGAGGAAGACTAGCCTGGGGAGTCAAAGTTATAAATCCAGTTGGCTTGTAGGTGTGTTTTTAGAGATTTTTTTAAACTGGGTTAAGGATGTAATGACAGTTATATTAGTGGTTAGAGTGTTCCACATTTTAGCTATAAAATTAGACTAGAGGGAAGCTACAGCAGAGTCGTTGGCTTTAGTGACTTGAAGGAGAGGTTTGTTATTGAAGAGTAGGACCCTAGTACTGGATTAAGGATGTATTAGGTTTTGTAATGCTGGTGGGTTTTTTTTGGGGGGTGGCAAAGATGGTTATAGAACAAAAGATGGGAAAGTTCAAGCCAGCTGAGTTTTTTAAGAACTGAACAGTGATGCATGAGATGAGAGCTATTGGATGGAAACTTTGCAATTTTATTATAGCAGGCATCAGGTTTAGTTATATCTTGTTATATCTGATTTTCTAAGATTGATAAGGATATGGGAGGCATATAGAAGTGTGGACATGAGATGTGTTTGTGCTATTTTAGCCCTGGTGCTGTTTGTGAGGAATTCTTTATTTCTATATAGTCCCCCTAGTTTTTTATGTACTTTCTTAATGGTGAGGGAAATGTGAGTGTCAAATTTTATGTTGCAGTCTATCTCAACTCCAAGAAGTTTGGTGTGAGTGACAGGAGAGATAGTAGTTTTATTGTTAGATGGGAGAGTAAACCTGGATGTAGAAGTGGTGAAGTTAGTCGGTTGGAATATGAGAATATGTTTTATTAGGGTTTAGTATTAGTTGAGAGTTGGTAAGCCAATCTTCTACAGAAAGGAAAGAGGCCTGCATTTTCAGTTGCAGTTCTTAGAGTGAAGGAGATGAACAGATTAGTGTTGAGTCATCAGCATATTGGATGACTGAAGCATGTAGAGTAAATGTATGGAGGTCGTTAGTGAAGACAGAGAAAAGTAAAGGACCAAGGATGGAGCCTTGAGGTACACCCAATGAAACTGGTAATAAAGGGGAGAGTTCTTGTCTCCACTGCACTGGTTGCTGTCTATTTGTTAAATAACTTTGAAACCAGGTAATGTTGGGTTTGCTAAGATTCAGTTCTGAGAGGGATTTAATGAGTTTGTTGTGGTTAACCATATTAAATGCCTTAGAGAGATCAAGAAAGATATCGGAAACAAAGTTGCTATTGTTTCGGTGGTTGTTCACTGTATCGGTAAATGACATAAGGGCTGTTGTGGTGTGGTAGGGCCTGAAGCCATGTTGAGTATTAGCGAGAAGGTTGTGAGTGTTAAGGTAATCCATAACTTGTGTGTACACACCTCTCCAGTATTTTGGACAGAGATGAGAGTATTGCTATAGGCCAATAGTTAGTTAACTCTTTTGAGTTACCCACTTTGTGGACTGGAATTACGTGAGAAACTTTCCAGATATCTGGGACTTGGTTTTCTGATATTAAATGGTTGATAAGAATGGATACAGGGTATGCAATGGCATCAGCAGCTATTTTCAAAAATTCATCTGGCATTTTGTCAGCGGCTAAGGTGGTAGGTTTTAGTTTCTTAAGGAGTTTTTTTAATGTTATCAGTAGGGACAGGATGGAAGGTAAAGCCATTGCTTTTAATATGGAAATCAGGTGGTAGATTCGTGGATGGACAGCTTTGAGACTTAGCAAGTGCAAGAATGGATTCATTAAAGTATTTTTTAAAATGAGTGGAAACATTAAGTTAGGTATCTGTTATAGTTCGGGGGGGGGGGGGTACCTGATTTTCCAGGGTGGAGAATGTTGTTAATTGCTGACCAAAATTTTTTGGATTGTTTTGGTATCTGGTTTGCATATTGTGGTAGTAGCTAGTTTTATCTATTTTGATACATTTCTTTGCTCTGTTACAGAGTTCAAGAAATGCCTGTTTGTCTGTAAGTGATCCAATTTTGTACCAAAGGGCCCGGGCTTTATCTCTGGATTTCAGCAGGGATCTAGTGTTTTTGCTCATCCAGGGAGTGTATTTGGATTTGATTCTGATGGCTTGGGGGGGGGGGGTCCTGGGAGTTTAGGATATCTAAGAAGGTAGAGGTGAAGTATTGAACAGCTTCATCTAGTTTAAGGTACTTGAGAGGAGTCCAGTTACAGGCTTTGAGAGTATTAATAAATCTAGTTGGACTGAAGTTTTTTTTTTTTTCTGATTGTCTGGAAATTGGTGGCCTTTTCCTGATATATGCAATGTCTTATTACAAATGTGGGTAAATGGTCACTCAGGCTGTCAGGGAGGCAGCCTGACTGACAGATAGGAGATGGTCTGTTTTTCAGAATCCAGTCAAGTACTGACTGTCTCTTGGTTGATTTGTCAATTCTAGTGGGAGACTGAATGAGCTGGGAAAATCCATGGAGGTTGGTGAAGATGGTCAGAGAACTGGAGTTACAAGTTAACCAGTCAGTACTGAAGTCCCCTAAGATGATGGTTTTATGTTGGAGGAACTCAGAGGCCTATTTGAGTAGGGTCTCTAGTGTTGGTATGGTGTTGCTTGGTGGTATGTAGCAACCGATTATAGGACACTTTTTCTAGAGTTAATTTTTAGTTTTGCAAGTAGAATTTCTGCACTGGCTAAGATTGGTGTGTGTATAGCTCAGTTGCTTTTTAAATACTAAGAGAAAAGTAAGCTAACCACACTGCTAAAGGATAATATGTCCATCAAATGACCAAGGCCTCCACCCCCTTACCCATAGGGAAAGTTGGTAAGCTTCCTTGCCATAGTTGCAAGGCGTGCTCTCCATTTCCACTGAACTTTGTTTCACACATCCTATTACAGGACGCATCTTTTCACCTAGGTTTGTGACGACATGCAGGAGCAAAAATTTGGTATATCTGGCCACCTGCTGTTCCTGTGATACTTTTTATGTGGGCAAGACCACACGTCAACTTAGAGAAAGGATACTTGAGCACCTAGGTAATGTACGTAATCATGTAACATCTAATGCTCTAGCTAATCATGCCCTTTTGTCTCCAAGACATAATTCTTTCAAATTTAGAGTTTTACACCCTTTGCATTATCATATTAGGAGAAGTGATTTTAACAATGTTGTTGAAATGTGTGAAATAAATAGATTGTTTCTTTGCGAGCATATGAATACCCAGGACTTAACAGTGTTGTCTCCCTTAAACCAGCCTTACTGAGTAGGCGGTGATATGAGCCACATCACTGTGTTTGATTAGTCTTTTTTAACCAGTTTTATTTGATTGTTTGTGTCATGTTTTAAATATTTCTGTGTTTTAATGTATTTTTGTATTTGGTCTAATGAAGCGGTAACCCCGCGAAAGTGCTAAACTTCTCCAATAAACCAGTTTTTACATATTCTTGGTGTTCATAGTATCTTCAGAGTCAAGACCACTTGGACCGTGTTGGTTGACTCACATATTAATTTTTCTCAGCTAGATTTTTAAATAGTAAGGCTACACCACCTCCTATTTTAGATGCATGGTCATTACAGAGGATGTTATAAGCCGGAGCTACAATTTCATTGTTGGAGATGTCAGGTTTAAGCCAAGTTTCGGTTAGTAATACTAGGTCAGGGGAGTATAGGGAAAGACTAGCATGAAGATCATGGACTTTTTTGGTCATGCTTCTGACATTCATATTTAGTATCACCAAATCATTAGCTTTTCTAGGAAGTTGGAGTTTAAGAGATGATGGACCAGGATTAGGATGCATGTCTACACTGAGTGATAGCCTGGCTGCAATGTTAGCTTTGGTTCTGATTAGGTTATTTATGTACTTATCATATCTAGTGGATATTTTATTGGCAAGGTGGGAGGGTAGGATAGGTTTAAGGGTATGAGGAATGATATGTATATGTAGGATAGTTGTGGTGATGGAGGGAGTGAGTGGTGTAGATATTGTAGAGTAAGTGGTAGAAGTGGCACGGTGAGGTAGTGTGTCGGGTAGAATGTTATGATAAGGTAATATGTGTAAGTAATATGAGGATTATTACAAGTATTGCCTGTGTAGATGAATTTAGGTGGGGCATATTAAGTAATGAAGTAAATATAGTTATAATATGTACTATTTGATGCTTAAGTAGACCTTGGTTAGGGTTTAGTATTTGTTAGTAATGCTTATTATGATAGGGGTTTATAGAGTGGCTACTGGTTATATTAGTGTAGTATAATGTTGTTGGAGTGAGGGATGGGGTGATTGCTAGAAAGGGTAGTGTGGGAGTAGTGTGTTATCTAGCTTAAAATGGAGTGATTTGGTTGGATGGGTGACTAGGATGGGAATGGTGTAGTGATCAAGTGACTCCAGTGTAATGTGGTTGGTTGAATTAGTGGTAAGGGAGTGGTTGGTGGAATTAGTGGCAGGGGAGTGGTCTATAGAGTATAAAGCTGAGGAAAGAGGATGTGGGTGTGAATGGGGGTAGGGTAGTGGAGCAGAGTGAGCCCTAGTGCAGTGAGGGTGAATGAACTGGGTTGGCTAGCGTTGCCACCCCTCCGTTTTTTTTCCGGAGTGTCCGGAAATCAATAGGGCACTCTAGTTCTCCGGTTCTCGTTCTGGGAGTCCGGAAATAATAATAAGTCGTACAACGTTAGTGCGTCTGTACGACAAAAAAAAAAAAAAAATGACATTGCTGTCTAGGACTCTCGGTTGATTGGCTGCTTGCTGCAGAAGAGGCTCATGCAGCAAGCAGCCAATCAACACTTAGATTTGGGAGTCAAATCCCCGCAAAGCCCGCGAAAATTAGGGGATAAAAAGTGGTGCTCTAGCTATACTTTACCTTTTACTGTCTCTACTCTAAAAGGTCGGTACTTAAGGTCTGAAATTTCTTGCTGGTTCGGCTGTTTGCTAGTTCAAGACATCTTCGGTGGATTGCCTGGTATGGCTGTGTCCTTGTGTGCTGGTTTCTTTTGCTGTTGCTGCTTGGAGCCTGAAGGAAGGATTGCCCTAGCCATGCTGGTTTCTTTTGCTGTTGCTGCTTGGAGCCTGGAGGAAGGATTGCCCTAGCCATGCTGGTTTCTTTTGCTGTTGCTGCCTGGAGCCTGGAGGAAGGATTGCCCTAGCCATGCTGGTTCTTTTGCTGTTGCTGCCTGGAGCTTGATGGAAGGATTGCCCTAGCCGTGCTGGTTTCTTTTGCTGTTGCTGCCTGGAGCCTGGAGGAAGGATTTCCCTAGCCGTGCTGGTTTCTTTTGCTGTTGCTGCCTGGAGCCTGGAGGAAGGATTTCCCTAGCCGTGCTGGTTTCTTTTGCTGTTGCTGCCTGGAGCCTGGAGGAAGGATTTCCCTAGCCGTGCTGGTTTCTTTTGCTGTTGCTGCCTGGAGCCTGGAGGAAGGATTTCCCTAGCCGTGCTGGTTTCTTTTGCTGTTGCTGCTTGGAGCCTGGAGGAAGGATTGCCCTAGCCATGCTGGTTTCTTTTGCTGTTGCTGCCTGGAGCCTGGAGGAAGGATTGCCCTAGCCCTGCTGCTTGCCTTGCTTGCTGGAGTCTTGCCCTAGAGTAGTGCTGTGGACTGGCCGACTGGGTGGTGTTGTGTTCCCCTGCCTGCTGCTTGCTGGCCCTTTGTTAGCTGCCTGTTCTGCTCTGGCTGAGAGCTTGTTTAAGGGGCCCTGCAGCTGCTTTTTCTGGAGGTAAGTGGAATTTTTTTAATGGATGAATTCTTTGGAATTAAGGTAGATTTTCAAAGATTAGTGTGACAAGGGGGAATACTGCCAGCACAGCTACTAGTGAATTTTTTAAATATTAAATTTATATTAATTCACTAGCTGTGCTGGCACTATCTCATTCATTGATGGTGACAAGATGTGTGTGCAACTGTATGTAGATGTTCAACATGTTGTGGTGATTATTAACTAGAACAATTTCTAGTTTGTAATCACCACATCTATTCTTTATCTTAGTTTCTAGGATACTGTCTGCAGAGATATATAGGAAGGGTTTGTTTGGCTGTTTTTAACTGCAGTTAGTGTAACTATTTTTCATGTGGGTGCACTTTGATTTATTATTTTCATGTGGGTGCACTTTGATTGATTATTTTTTTTATTTGATTGTTTGTGTCATGTTTTAAATATTTCTGTGTTTTGATTTATTTTTCATTTGGTAATGAAGCTGTAACCCCGCCGAAAGTGCACTTCTGATAAACCAGTATATTCTTGGTGTTCATAGTATCTTCAGAGTTCTTGCTATGATTGTAGAACTATTATTTCTCTAGTTTGTCATCACTGTTATGTTTACCTTGATCTGCATTTTCTATACCAAGGCTGTTTTAAGTCGGAGCTACAATTTTTGTTAGTCTTTCATCTGGTTTGGATTGGTAATACTAGGTGAGTATATAATGACTACATGAAGATCATGGACTTTTTTGGTCATGCTTCTGACATTCATATTTAGTATCACCAAATCATTAGCTTTTCTAGGAAGTTGGAGTTTAAGAGATGATCCAGGATTAGGATGCATGTCTTCAAATGATAGCCTGGCTTAAATGTTGCTTTGGTTCTGATAGCTTATCATCATGTACTTATCATATCTAGTGTTTTCTAGGGTATGTGTAGATGAATTTAGTTAAGTAATGAAGTAAATATAGTTATAATATGTACTATTTGATGCTTAGGGTAGTAGTGTGTTATCTAGCTTAAATGACTCCAGTGTAATGTGGTTGGTTGAATTAGTGGTAAGGGAGTAATTAGTGGCATGACTATAGAGTATAAAGCTGAGGAAAGAGGATGTGGGTGTGAATGGGGGTAGGGTAGTAGAGCATAGTGAGCCCTAGTGCAGTGAGGGAGAATGAACTGGGTTGGCCCATGAGGCAAACTGTACAGCTGAGGCAATGGGAAAAAAAAAACAATCAGCTACTTCAAACAATACAGGTCAGTGTCAAAAACTAGCAAATACAGACTGTTTCAGATAAATATAAAAATATCTGTAGACCAAATAACATTTGCTGGGGTATTTAACTTGAGAAATAAATGGCAGTGCAGGTAAGGATGCTATTAGGAGTCTAAGAAGAGGGGGAGACCTGGGTTATAGCATCCGACAAGTATGTAAGCCACAATACCTAAAGACAGATTTAGATATTTATAGTTTTGTACAGAGTATGATGCAGAAACTGATAGGATATACACTTGAGATGTTTCTGGTTTATAATTTGCTTTCATTGATAGAAGTTGGGAGGTGAGTTCTGGCAGGCATTGCGGACAAAGGGTGTTACTTGCCGTGAAATGCACACAATGTACTGATTGAATTAAAACTTGAGATGTTTCTGGCTTAGAGTTTGCTTTCTTTGATAGAAGTTGTGAGGTGAGTTCTGGCAGGATGTGCGGACAAAGGGTGTTACTTGCCGTGAAATGCACATGATGTACCGATTGAATTAAAACTTGACATGTTTCTGGCTTAGAGTTTGCTTTCTTTGATAGAAGTTGTGAGGTGAGTTCTGGCAGGCAGTGTGGACAAGGGGTTTTACATGCCGTGAAATGGACAGGATGTACTGATTGAATTAAAGTGACAAGCACACACTGTAGGGAAACTGAAAAGGGTCCCTTTGTTGAGATGGTTTGTGTTTCTTTTTCTTGCCAAAATTGTATGAGGGAGCAGAAAACCCCTTGGAAATTTTAGAGATGGAGGGCTGAAAAGTCTGAGACCCTCCATGTATCAGCTTACTCCTCTTATTACGTTTTTGATAACCTCTGCAGCAGAGGGGCCAAAAACTAAATCTCTAATTAAAGGTGTATTTAAATCGCATTTTTTTTCATCCTCTGGGAGGTTCTAAGAATACAGCCAGACAAACCTCCACAACACAGCACAAGTGATAACAGTCCTGGATATAGTATCTACAGAGTCATAAACACACTTTAAACAAAGAGCAGTGGCCTGAGAAATGGAAGAAACTAAACCAAAGAAAGCAGATTTTTCCCCACAGGAAAGACTGCAGATAAAACAATCCTCATACTTTCACAATTAGTCACTTTAAACTTTTAACATAAGAGGCTGACAATTCAAAATTCTAAAAATTAAAGTTGTAGAAACATACACTTTTTTCCCCAAATATATCAATTGTTTTACCATGTTTGTCAGAAGAAAAAGGAGAAACCATATGCTTGGGAGCAGCTGGATTACCCAAAGCTATAGCCGCTGGGTCAGGTCTGAGATTACTGTGATGAAATTTGACAGACTGAGGAACTTTTTACCTTTTATATCCTTTCTTAGGTGCAGCAGGCTGTCTGTCAGGGAAGAGTCTATATTATATATTCGAAGCTTCAAAATTTTGAACCTCATATGTTCAACAACATATGAGCGAAACTTGAATTTTCAAATATATAATAAAAAATGAGAAAAAAAAACACTTACCCTAATGCTCTGAGTAGGGGGCAAGCCCCCCTGCATGCCCCACACCCCCCTACTTAAATATATCAACTCTGAGACCACACTTCAGTGCAGAAAAGGGAAATTTTCCCATTCTGCGCATACGGAGCCGTTGTCTTTCACCTTCGAACTTTTCAAAGTTCAATCATATGGTGTCGACCATATGACATTCTAACTTTGAAACATTTGATAATTTAATAGGGACCCATCAGGGAAACCACAGGCTGTGACAATTTACATAGCCTCCAGTGCTGGTAGCACTGAGGGAGGGAAGAGGCTCTGGGATTTTTCAGTTTAACATTTCATAACATTTTCTGACAGATTGAAAAACTTCATTGTTCTCCTACTGGAGGACACTGGCACGTTTTGGAAATAGTCTCAAGAAAGAGAATCCTTGACAAGGAGATTCACATAATGTATTCTCATTTGAGGTCTGAACCAGAATTCTGAGGAGAAAACCATGCATCTGTCCTACCACATCCCTTTCCAGATTCAATTTCTTGAATCTTTTCAGGAAAAGAGGAATCCCTTTTTCTCTGATGAGAAACCACTTGATAAGAAGGATCAATTGCCTGTGTAAAATTTAGAGCCAGACTTAATAAACTACTCCTGTCCAGTGAAACTGGAGCAGAAGAAGATATATGTTTAGTTTTCTGGGGTTTTTTTACAGGAAAATTAAGGCAAACAGGCTTTTTAATAACAGAAACAGCTTTTCCAGGAATAAGCACAACATTGTTATTAAGCAGGGGCAGCTTCCATGACCCTTCTCCCAACACTGACAAAAGTGGCTCTCCCTTGTTCACTAAGGATACCGAAGAGCCACAGTAGATGTGGATAACTCCCAGTCTATAGTGTCTGTATGGGCAACACTGTTGGGGACTGGCATAATACTTAAGATATCTATCTTACAGAAACAAGGTTTAATGGTTTGATTTTCACCTTTGGGAAGCATGGATAGGCTTAAAAATACCCCCCTGGGTCATTAGCCTAGTAATCACCTATGAACCTATGAAGCAGAGGGATCTCGGGAAAGGTGAGGGGTCTGAGGTGCCAGCTTTGGCCACAGTAGACTCACTCACCTGTGGCTGAGACAAATTGCTAGCTTGATGTAGTGGAAAAGACTGTTTAGTTAATTATTTTGTCTGTGGCTGGAAGAAGACTGCTCATGGGCCCACTAGTTTGTTCCATGGTCAGCCAAAAATGGTGCTCCTTTCCCCAGGGAAACTAAGCAGCACAAGCCAGTAAAATTTCAAAAGAATCATGAAGTCACTTTTCCCAATAAGAGCCCAAAAAAAATTCTCCACAGAAAAAAATGATTTTAGAATGTTTAAATTAACTTTTAAACTGCCAGACACAAAAATGCACTCCTATTTAAAAGTACGCCAAGGTCAAGTGACAGTCAATAAAAACACATCTTCCTAGCTTATAAAGCACCTTCCAACACAGAAAAGAAAGTTTAAACATTAAAGATAACATTTGCAAAGTTTTTCCACAAAGGGAACTTATCTGCTCAGCAAGGAAACAGCAGAAACTAATCCTCGAAAGTCTGCAGAGGAACATTCTCTCAACAGCAGGAAAGCTCTGAAGGGCTTAGTGCCCAAATCTGTGTTTTAAGTCAGCTCATCTTGAGCTGACTAATGGTTTGGCTATGTGGAAGGTCCCCTGAAGGTTTGAAAGCAGGACAGCTGTTATATCCTTTGCAGGGCATAACCCATTTAGTTTAGGCTACTGCAGCAATGATCAATATTAAGAAAATCTAAAGTTTCCTGTGAATTGTAATAAAAGCCATGATTTGTGATGCTTGATTTCCAGTAAATCAGTTGCATTGTTTTTTAAAGTATGCAATAAACTAATCTGATATGCTTTCAGATACAAAAAAGATGTTGAAAAGCTTTTCCCTGTACTTTAGATGAGATGTTACATGCCTTGGTCAGTGGTAGTTCAGGTGGATGTAAAAGATCCCACTGCACCTATTAAACAGAATAGGGAAAGTCACTTATGACCTGGTCATTTCTCACTTAGTCAGTATAAATACCACCATGAGACTCCACTGAAATGAGGTCATTGGCATAGTGGGACTAACTCAGTCAAAAAGGTGTACATAAATAAATAAACCAAAACATTTTCTATTAAATCTCATATAGTCTTGCCAGATACATATAAACCATGCTGAGCTGCATATTATAAACTCCTTCAGTAATACTCATTATTACATACCCAATAATCTGTTTAATAAGTGACTTATCATTGCAGAAAATGTAGCGCTGCAAGTGAAATGTAATTGTGGGCAGTACTATATTAAAGCATCGCAGTAAAAGAAAAGTTAAGCAGATCCTTCTTATGTGATATCCAAGTGTCTTTGTAAGAAAATATAATTTGAGGAAAAATACACAAGGTAAGTATTTATTTTGGCATTTTGCCTTATTGTTTGGCATTGTAAGTATATCATAAGTACATCATACTGCACACTGGTATGAAATTGTAGTCATTTGCTAACAAAACCTAATGGCTTTTTAATGGTGATCTGACTGTAACTAAATACTGTTTGGCAGTGAACATACTCATTAACCATTAGCCAGCGTACAAGAATAATACAATTTTTACTATAATGATTGCTTGCTGGATGTGAAAAGTATAATTTGCAAGCTAGCAACTATTTTCTCATAATAACAGATGTGTAAACATAGACTCTAGAAATTCATATGCTTATTTCAGTTTTATTATATGAAAATTAACACATTACCCTATTAGGTAATTATACCAACAGGCTTGGGAAACATTGTGCTTCCTGTTAATTGGGTGAGAGATTCAACTGAATTCCACTGCTTTGTATATCATTTCAACAAGCCTTTGACTTATGCATTACAAATTTCTATAAACGTGCTGTGACCATTTTGAGATAAATCCTATGCCCAGACAAATTAGTTCCCTATTTAGTTATTTTTGATGGATATGAATTGTATTTTAGATTACTGTGTAACATCTTTTAGCTAGGTTGGGAATGACGGAAACAAATTTGGAAAAAAACAAGTGCAAAGGTCTGGTACAGCTGAAACAGTGACACATTTTATTCACTCCTGTGGTGCTCACCTTTAATTTAATATTTCTAAATTGGAAGCAGATACTGTCCTGCCTTTTTCCACTGGGTATTCACTTAGCAGGGGCGGCTCGTGCCATTGAGGTGCAAGACTGCACCCCCCCAGCTGTAAAATGGAAAGAATAAAAAATAAAAACAAAAGAAAAAAATAAATAAAACAACACAAGCAAGTCCCGAAACTCACACATGCACCCTCGCGGCATTTCCCAAGTCCAGACTGCTACTGAGACCATCTGGATTAGGAAAACTTTGACTCTCTTGCAGGGCTTTTGGTTAGAAAGTGAAGCTTGGCTGGTATTAACAAAGCTGCAGGTACTTGTTTATACTAGTGTGTGTGTGTGTGTGTGTGTGTGTGTGTGTGTGAAATGCCCCAGAAGAACTATGCCTGGTGACTAGACTAAAACCCTGTACCTTGGGAGTAAGTAGCAAGAGCTTAAATTCCCTACCCACCACCACTTGTGAAATTTTTGCCTCATATTATTGCTCTGTTCCTCATAAATTCTGTGTTTTTTCTGGATTTTGAATTCACTAAATAATGACAGGTATTTGAATTTCAGACTTCATATTCTCCAGAAAGTACATAGTAACACAAAACCTTTTATTCTAGCTATGTTCTGTTTATAAGATCAATATTTGAAATTTGTCCCTATTTTTGGGGCTGTACTCACCCATTATTGGCTTTGTCCAGGTTTTGTGTGCTAACAGATTGAGAGCTATGGTGAGAACTGAGTTCACTGAATATGTTTGGGGGCTGTATTCCCCCATTTTTGGCTTTGTCTAGGTGTTTTGTGCTAAGATGTTGAGAGCTATGGTGAGAACTGAATTCACTAAATGATAGCCATTTAAGTTTCAGTCTATGTGTCTTTTGGAAAATAGCTGATGTGGCATAGTGGTATGTTGCTCTGACTGTAGTGCACAGGGTCCTGGGTTCAAGACTTTGCAGTGAAATGCATGGTGGTAACACAGCATTTTATTCTAGCAACTTTCCAAGATTATACAAGCAATGTTTAAAATGTGTCTCTATTTTTTGGGCTTTTGTCCACCCCCCATAAATTTTGGCTTTTTCCAGATTTCTTGTGCTCCAAAGTTGAGAGATGCAGTTGAGTGTCGTGTGGATTTTACAAGGAGCTGACAACTTGAAGAGAAGTTTAGTGCTGCTTATGCTGTGTTGGCTTACATTGTTAATAGCACAGCACGTAGTGTACTTGCTTTTGATGCAGAAGACAGTGGGTGTCTACTCCCACAGTATATAGATGCATTACTTATACTGTACTTTGTCGTACTTTTAAAGGGGGTGGAAGCTGAAGTCCTGAGAATGTCCTCTTTGGCAGAGATACATAGTAACGATGAACCTGTTATCAGTTTGCCATCCACTTCCTATTGCAATATTACTAGCTTATCATTTTTTTAATGTAGCATAGGCAATTTATTCCTCAAGAGTAACAGGCACCTTATTTGTAGATGAAACAATGAAATCTAAAGCTTTGTGCTAGCAGCAACCTCTTCATTAGTTACAGATCTCTTTAATGTGGAATTATGTAGATGACTTTTACTTTTGCAGATAGTCTGCATATTTACTGATACTGGTGGATTGTAGAAGTTTGAGTAGACTTTTATGATGGAAATGTTCTGAATTGGGCAGTTTTGTCATTATTGGTGCATGCATTTTGTTTCATTGTTTACTGGAAAAAATACAATAAATTTAAAATGACCTCAGAGAAGGTAGAGAAGTTTTAATGCTAAGTCTATTTTCATTGTGAAACTGCATTGCTTTGTTTAGCAGATGTCTATTAGTGCTTGTGCTGTAAAATGTAAAATAAAACTTTTAAATGAAATCAAAATCATTGTAGAAGTAAAGCAATATGCACATTACATTGCTTATGTTAAATGGGGCGAAATAGCCAAGTAATGGGACATTGGAATAGCTGCAGGGGGAAGCCCCATACATTGGAATAGCTGCAGGGGGAAGCCCCATTTGACCATGATTTTGTGAGTGGGGAAGTGTGGCAAACTCAGCCCCGGCTGAATTATACCTCTCAATAGTCCAGATTTTTGCAGAATGAATAGATTTTTGCTTCTTATTTTTGGTTTGTTCCTCATAACATTTGTGGTTTTCTGGCAAATCATTTAGAAATGAAGTCACTAAATAATGACAGACATTGAGTTTCAGACTTCATACCATTCAGAAAAATGCATGCTAAAGCAAGTCCTGTTATTCTGTCAACTGTCTAAGTTTATATAAGAGCAATTTTTAGTACTGTTTGTATGTTCCCCCAATATATTTGGCTTTGTCCAGATTTCCTGCATTAAGAGGATGAGAGGTATGACCAAATAAATCACTTTATAGAATTAGGTATATCCAAGCCTCTCAACTGTCCCCAATTTTGGCCTAGAATGTTGCTCTCCCCCTAATAATCCCTCTGCAAAATGGCAAATTTGGAAGAAAACATAGAGGGTTTACAATTAATAAATAATTGTAATGATCAGAGTAACAGATTACTTTCAATTTCAGAAATGCATGGATATTCTCTTATTTTTGTCAGCTGCTCAAGTTAACAATACTAATATTAAAAAAATGTTCCTTCTTTAACAGGTCCCCAGCTGTATTGTGTGGCTATTTTATATTTTTCCATCACATTTTTAGTCTGTTTTTCATAAAATTGTGTTTTTCTTGCAAATTAGTGGCAAATCATTAAAGACTGAAGTTAGAAAATAGTGACAGACATTTGAGTTTCAGATTTCATACCCTTCAGAAAATTCATACTAATGCAAGACCTACTATTCTATTAACTTTCTAAGTTTATAAGAGCAATATTTAAAAATTATCCTTATTTTTGGGCCTTTGTCCCCACTTCTGTTTTGGCTTTGTCCAGATTTATTACTCAGAGGTTGAGAGATATGACAAATGTGTCAGGGTCATCACCGTCAGCCAGAGACATTTCAATTTGTGACATAATTGCACCCCACTCCCCCACGTAGTGACTCTGGATGTGTCCAAGCAAGACAAGGAGCAGTTATGCAGTGTAAGTGTGCAGCGTATCCCCCCATCCAAGGTAGACACAACTACTACAGTGGCTTTTCATCTGTCCTTGATTTTGCAGAATGTTCTGGTTTTCTGTCATATTTTATACTGTTGATTTATGCCTCTATTATTCAGAAAATGCATGTTGTTGCAGATCCTGTTGCTCTTTGCTTAAGTAACAATGCTTTAATGACCATCAGGTAAGCTTGTCTGAGACTGTAAGATGCAAGTAAGCTTTAATAAGCATACTGTTAAAGAATTACCAACATTGAAAGCCTTTTTGTTGTTGCCATGCAGAGAATATTTACATAACTAGATTGCGTATAAGACTTAGGTATTGAAATGCATATGACAGTATTTGTAATAAAGGACAGGATTACAGTATTTTCAGAAGCTCATTACATTTGTTGGAGACTTGCAGTCATCTTTGCAGGCTTTACCCATAAACTAAACAGAATGCCAGTCTATCATGTGTGGACCATAACCTGTGCAGTAATCCTTTAAGCAATTTATCTTGAGCTTGTTTCTTGTTTGCTGTTCATTGTTTACTTTGATCATGTTTTCCCCATGAAACAAGTGGATAGTTATTGTCAGGCAGCAGATCTTTTTTGACTGGGATTCCAGTAATGTATTTAAAAAGTAATTTCTTTTTTTCATGCCTCACAGCCTTTTTGTTTCCGTCTAGATATTTTTTTTCTTCTACACTTCATTTTGTCTTGATTGGATTCTCATAATGACGGTTTGGTAGCCAGGGCAGCGTACTTAATTAAAGTCCCAGTTTTTGTGTTTTTTAGCATAGTCCCACCCCTTTCTAGTTGGCCAGACCACTTCCCATTTGCCCCACCCATTCAGCTGTCTCCCTTTGATTTGAAGCCACCAGCCACCACTGTTTAACAGTTGTTAGTTATGCTAGTGATTGCAACAATTTACTAACCAGTAAATGAAGTCTGCAAAGCATTACATTTTCTGTACTTCTTAAATACCATGTGTTAAAATCCAGCACTGTAATGCTTTGTTACTTGATACTTAATATAATATAATTATACTTAATATAATTCATAATAGCTTAAAATAATCACAGCATAGAACTGCATCTCATAAACTGAAGCTGGGTGCATTCCAGAGCACCTTGTGAGCTTATTTTATGGCATCAGGTATAAAGCAACATTTCATAGTGCTGTATAACTTCAGACATCATGAAGGCTGAGCTATCTGGACACTGGGTAAAAGTTATGATAGGTCAGTTATTCAAAATATTTTTTGACACTCAGCTAGCAATGCAGTCTAAATAAGTGGGATACATGGATTTCAAGTTGTGATTTTAATGGATGCAAAGACCAACACAAACAATCAAATGTGCATGTGATTGAAAAATGGCAATTTTTGTATGTGCAAGATCTTGGTACAGTACAAACTGTGAATTTGCCCTTTCTCTACTGCTGTGCAATCTTGGAGATGGTGTATATAAATGCAGGAAGTATAGGAGGATTTTGTTTCCCTTTTTTGCTGATTATGAGTGTTCTTTTTGATGTGTTATCACTTGGCATGATTTTATTCAACCAAAAGCTGTTTGGCAACTGCATTTTTGATACACTATGGTCAACTCGTGGTGTAAAACTGTTGCAAGCATTTACAGAGCACCAGAAGTGATCTTATTAAAGTAATGAAAATAATAAAGGGTCCATGTTGATTACACTAAAATACCTATCATTTGCAGTTGTAAAAGCATAATCTGTTATTTACCTGTTTCACATTGGTGTGATTCCATGGAGCATGCTTGATAGGGTAATTATGATGAACACTGTCCAACAGTATGACTTTAATATTAATAACTATAATTATACTTGTGGTATAAATGGTACTCACTGTCTGGTAATCTGGCAAAGAACTGCAGAATGGCAATAAGACATTTATTTTTTGTAGTACATGAAACACTCTGGTCATGCTCTAATAGTCGGAAAATGGAAAACCAGTTAAGTGCCAGAGTGGTGCATGACCTGACCTTACTAACTGTCAAGCATCCCCCTGCTTATGTTGTTACGGTTGGCTCTACCGCTCGGAAGTAAAATCTGTCTGTACTGACTAGCAAATGACAGCAGCAGAGCAGAACATTTGCTTCTGCCTGCTGTCCATACCCTTAACATGTCCCTAACTTCCTGTAAAAAAAAAAAAATAGTAAGTTGATGGAATAATAGGATATGTTCTCCTGCATAATGTGAGGGACAAAAACTCTGAACTTTAAATATATGTCATTATTTAGTGACCTTAATCCTTAGTGCTTTGTCTGAAAACCACAGACTTTATGAGGAACAGACCAAAAATATAAAAACATAATCTGGGCATTCTGTGAAAATCTAGTCAGTAGAGATGCAAGTATGACAGAGTTACACTGTCTCTCTGACAGTGATCATTAAGTGTTTTATGTCTTTGAAAGCCAACAAAATACATAGTGATTTTTTCCCTGTTACTAATATACTACATGGAGCAGATAAAGCTCCATGCACTACAAAGAATTATGATGGGGTCTCACTGATCATAACCTTTTATTATGTGTTCTTGACATGGATGACAAGATTCACCTCTTGAGCTTTGCCCCCGAGGTGACTTTCTTGTCATCCATATCTCAAACACATAATAAGCATGCCAATCATAATCAGCTATATTATCTAAAATCATATAGTAATGTTATTAATTTCATTTAAAAGTAATACTTTTTTATTAAGAATTTAATAGCAATTTACATTATTGGAAGAAGTTACTTTCTGTATGATTGTCTGTAAGCAGGTCTAGATCCCCATTCCTCTTATAAAAATTAGGAGGGGGTTAGGGATATCAGATCTCCTTCCTTATAAATGATACTATGGAAAATACAGTCTGGGTATATTGTTGCACAGATATAAACTTACACTGTGCCATATGTACACAGTCACCATATTCACAAAACACAAATACCCATGGTCCAAAATTCATAACAGTTGCCCTTAACAAATGTGTAAACATAACACAAGTAAATTACAGGTTACAAAACAGGAATGCAGTTAAAAATACACTAAGGCTTATTAGTTATTTTTTTTTGTGCTAGTTGTTTATTTATAGAGTCGTGTATGAACCATATACATTTTTCTCAATACCATACTGAATTTAACTAGACATTATTCTGATACAACGATAAGATACCAATTATCAGAAAATGGTATGCAGTTATTTTGTATTAACTCACTCACTCCCTTATAAGTTGCGTCTGACCCCTAGAATTACCCTCTGGACAACCACTGCTACCTGCACTGTTTACAAGACAAAGGGGAAAATGTATGCAGGTTGCCATGTCTTTCTTCTGCATCCTATGTACGGACATGGTAGAGTCCAAGATCTACCTTATTGCATGCCTTTAGAATATAGGAGGAAATTTGAATAACCAGAGAAAGAAAACATAAAGACAAAGAGGACAAATAGACTGTGCACAGAAAGCACTCCAGATGAAAACCAGACTGGAGAACTTTTGCTGTGAGGCAGCATTGCTACCTATTGTGTCACTGTACTGACCATTGTTATTTACCTAGGTTGTGCCCTAAAATAGAGGTAATTACTATGTTTGTCATATGATTTCCTGTTAACTACAACTAAATCCAGGAAGGAAAATAAAAGAAAGGGAAAAGGTGGGTGAATGGAAGAAAATGTATATATATGTACATTTAGCTTAATTTACTGTTGACATTTAAGATACACAGTCTGGCTGCTTGCATGCCTTTGCTTAATCTAGTTTTATGGGTTTGTCTTTTCATTTCACTGTGTTAATTTTTCTCAGTTTGTCAGCAATATGTGTGAGATATTACTTTGCTGGCATATCTATTTTATATGAACAATCTGCTGTTTATGAGGAATAGCTTTACTCTTTCACTATTGAAAAGTGAACTTAATAGTTTTGTGGTTATTAGGAAATTTTATATTGAAATACAAATACTGCAATGACCAGAGTCTTTGTGTTTGCCAAAAGTCTGTGAATCTGATATTTCCTCACACAACTTTAAAGAATGTTAGTTTTTTTTAAACAGTTTTTTTCAAATGTGTTGGGTGTAAGTTATTTTTAACTGCTTACTTCATAATGTAAATTCATATATACTAGTTATTTTGATAATGTAGACTAGATATAATGATAAATGACTAAAATATGGACTTGTTTTAATTTGACAAATGCATGCATTGTTGCAACACTGGCAGCTTTAATACAGTGTCCCATATATATGATGCAGACATTTCTCAGCAGAAATGAAAATGTGTTTTCATATCAAAGGTAAAGTAACACTGGATTTAGTATGCAAATTTACTGTTCAGATAGATAATGACATTTATGAGTTTATTTATTGAGTGTAGACATAAAGGACACAGGTAAGGAGGAATAGAGAGGCTCCTGGCACTCTAATAAAAAGAGCCTTGCTGGAATTTTCTCCCAAAGCAAGGACCTGAATATTATTCCAGATTCTTTTCTGTGCCCCAAAAGTTTATGGACTACATGCCCATTCTAAAACTAAGCAGATAAACCACTTTCATCCTGAAAGAGCTTTCTCACCTAATCACTATTCAGTTCCTTCTTATATACTTAGTAATAAGATGTAAAATATGTCCTTTGGACCTTCAATATGCATATCTATTCATAAAGGTAGAAAAAGGTAGAAGAGAAGTGCAGAACGTTTCTATGCTTTTATTTAGGAGCCATTCACTATCATTGTTGGACTGTCCTATTTTGTCTCATCTTGACCACCAAGGTGATTACAAATATAATGCCCAGTAATAGTGGCCATGTCAGATTACAGGAAGCCACTATCTTCTCATACCAAGACTATTGGCTCATTGCAGCAAACCCTCCTTCCAGCAAAGATGGGAAATGTGTCAGTAACGTGGCATGTCATCAAGAGGCTTAGGATGTACTCAGACCTTAGATCCACATACTGTGGTGACCAACTTATGAGTCATCAGACAGATGCTTGTTCCTTGTGAGGCATCCTTGGGCAACATTCTAGTATTCACCATCTTCTGCAAATGGAGTTTACTAGCATGTGACTGTTTTACATCCATGTAATGGTAATACAAAATGCCTGCAATTGTTTCCCATTCTCACCTTTGTGAAAATAAATCAGGGTTGCCCTCAATAAGCCCCTACTAAATAGTCAGCTTTGCACATCTCCTTTCATGCCTCTACTTCTGAAATGCCTATAGTAGGTGAAATACATAAACTCCAAACTGATCTATTTGGTCACTTTTGAACAAGACAGTTGAGGAATCTGCTAACAGCTATGTACCAAGTAACGTAACCAAAGTGGTGTCCTTGTTCCCATTGTTGCTGACTCAATCGATAGGAAAAGTTCACCCGTATCTATACAACCTCAGGCTGACTGCCTCACTCCTCTGTTCTGTTTATCACATTATTTCCTCGACAAGGTAATTTCCATTCTATCCCTTGTGGTGTAGCCTTTCACCCAAACAGCATAAAGAGGTAAATGGAAAAGACTAACCTAGTGGACCTCATCAAGAGACATTAATCCAAAGTCTTCCATGACCCCTACAGGGGTGGCCTATGTATCATAACTTTTTATTGTAGGTCTTAACTTCTCTACTGTCAAAACCCGCATGGCTACTGTCTGAAACACATACTTAGGCCATGCTTCTCAAACCGTGGAATCCTTCATGGCTGCCAAGCCACTCTTAGAGAAACCTTCTTCTTGTAACTACTGATTAGTAATCCAGTTTTAACCTATATAGTTCATGCTGTAGAAGTTCATGATACCACTGTTTGAGCAGTTCTAATCAGTGGATTTGAAATATCTTCTTGGAAAACCCTGATGGTAGCTTTTGTTTTAGCTAGGGGGACTATGGAACTACACACCTTGTTAGGATCACCCTCCTGTCTTACATTTCATAGAGAAAGTGTTTACATCTTTCACAAATGGTTAACAATGGTAAGTGCCTCCTGCACTGTATGGATATGCATAGGCAACTCCAGTACAACACTCATCCACAAAGATGACCAACTGTTTATTTCTTTCACCAAAAGTAGGCAGGCAGGCAAGGAAGATGCTAATTTTATTATCTTTTGCTGAAAAACATACTGCAAAGAATTGCGTGTCTTATAGGCACACCAGGGCAGTATCCATATCCACAGGTTTTTTCTAGATCACCTCATATTTGTGTCACAGCTGTCTATTTGCCCTCACACACATTTGATCATTATAATACACTTAAAGTGGCTTCTTAGCTGTGGATCATATTCAGAGCTGCTGTGAGCAAAGGATGTTCCAAATATGTGCCATTTAAAATTTCTACATGTAGACTCCATCTTCAGTACCCCTAGCTAGTTTTCCTCATAGTATCAGATACAAACATTAGAGACATTTAACCATTACACAAGATCTATGAGTGGGTGCTCTTTCTTTTGGAGGTTTCCATCTTTTGACCCCAGTGCATACAATACACCATGTTTATCTCCCCTGTGCAGGTGAGATCAGGGAAATTTAAGAGAGGTGGGGCTTTGGTACCTGTAATGGTGGTTGAGCAGCCTGGAAGACTTCTGGCTTTTGGGAAGTTTATGTGTCTGAATCACACACCCTTCTCATCCTACAATTATAATATCCACTCGCAAGCGTTATGGCAAGCATCCATAACTTTCATTTCTTTAGAATTTTTCTCTAGCATTTCCATGCAAATCAAGTTTTATACTTGTTGACTTTATGGTCTTTTTTATTTAGAACAATGCATCCAAATGACGAGCCAGCAGACTGTGACAAGCTGTGAAAATTATTTATTGTAAAAGTACATAGGCAAACAAACCGGTTTCGGCTTAACAGAATTTGACAGCCTTCCTCAGTGTTTAGTTTAGACCATAAATCTCCATGCTTAAATACCTGATGGCTGTACCAATAAGCCATGTCATTGGATAGTCAATTATAAATATTCATTTAATCCAGGTGAGAATAAAGCACCTAGTTTTATAATCCACTTCTTTTCTTTAGAGTCCAAAAGACTATGCTGACCTCCTTTATTTGTCCTATTTCCTAATATTTTATCTATAATAGTGAATCTAAAAATAGCATTGGAATGATTAATGGTATGTTTATGTAGGGTGCTTGTGGGTTTCCTATTCCTAATACCACTTAGGTGTTCTGAAATATATCTGTCCCGTAAAAAGGCATGGCATGTTTGCTAATATATTTAGCCAATCTGACCCACAATTGGCAAAAGTTAATAACCTAGAGAATAAGTTACAAAATAACAACAACTCTGATGAAACCCACAGATTTGATGGGTGATGTGTATTGCTGTTGTTATTTTGTTTTAGTGATGTTATTGATTCACATCGTCAATGCAGTTGCCTTGGAATTTATTTCTAAGTTCATTTTGTTGTGTTCATCACCTATATAATAAACCTGTCCAGTATTAGTACTTGTAAATTCCTTTGTTTTACTGACTGACTTACAGGGTGTGCAATGCCCACATGGCACACATCCAGTCAATAGTGTTTGGCTGATGACTATGTTTATAATGGCTCAGTTGGGAACTCATATTCCTACCTCTTCTAAAGGAGAACTGACATCTCTCTTTTAATATAGATGCTAAAAAGTCATCTGCCCTCAAGATGTTCCAGTGTCTCCGAACTATATTTAATAAGATGTCTGTATTACGACCATAAGTAGTCAAGAGCCAAAGATTGGGATTCCTATTAGTTGGTTTGACTTTATACTTAAGCGTATCCTGTCTATCCATTTTTGATGCCCAGTTGCTTGCATTTAAGACATGGCCCATAAGATATCCTCTATTGTGGAATCTGATGGTGAGGTCATCCCAATAACGTATAAAATACTCAGGCTCGGAACATATTATATATTGGCTGCGGACAAGGAGGGGGGCAGTGGTGGTAATGAATTGGGGACAATACAACAATGAGACTCTGAGGCAGTTGGGAGATGCGAGGTATTATATGAAGATGCCTTTGGATCCCTCCACAAATTTAGGGAAGAAATTAAGTCCTTTCTGATGGAGGCTGTGGAAGAAGGCATTATTTCTGAACAAGAATATAAACATCAAACTATACAAGACCCCTCTAGCCAATACATTTATTTTCTCCCAAAAATTCATAAGGATGCATAGCATCCCCCTGGAAGACCCACTGTTTCAGGAAGGGGATCAATTACTGAACCCCTATCACAATATTTAACTTTAAAGCTTAAACCCCTATTACAATGGATAAGATCTAGACTTCGTGACACCACTGAATTCCTCCAGACTGTTGCCAACAACCAATTAGAAATGGGCTGGTTACTATATACCCTAGATGTATACGCCCTTTATACAAATATACCTCATTTGGCAGGTCTGGAGGCTCTTGATTATTGGCTTAGGAAGTCTGAATTATATAGACAGGGTATGAATACGTTTATTATCAGGCTCGCCGAATATATCCTGACTAAGAAATTTTCTTTTATGGGGACCAATGTTTCTGGCAAATAAAGGGGACGGCAATGGGGGCATCATTTGCCTCCATCTACACCCATCTATTCATGGCATATGTGGAGGAATTCATTATATATGACCCTCTTCATAACATATACATAAATGAAATTGATATTTGGAGAAGATACTTGGATGATTGCTGGATGGTATGGAGAAGTGATGAGTTGTACTTGAAGGAGTTTGTCAACTACCTAAATGAAAACAAATGAGGCTTGGCATTCACAGCCACCTTTCATTCACAGCACATCACTTTTTTGGATGTGCTAGTTAGTAGGAATGCTGACCACACCTTAGCTACCCAAGTATATAAGAAATAAACCCAGTACAACTCCCTTCTCCATGCCTCCAGCTTTCATCCTCCACACATATGCAAGAATATACCTAGGTCCCAATATTTACGTATGAAGAGGATATGTTCCAAGCCTGAGTATTTTATATGTTATTGGGATGACCTCACCATCAGATTCCACAATAGAGGATATCTTATGGGCCATGTCTTAAATGCAAGCAACTGGGCATCAAAAATGGATAGACAGGATACGCTTAAGTATAAAGTCAAACCAACTAATAAGAATCCCAATCTTCGGCTATTGACTACTTATGGCTGTAATACAGACATCTAATTAAAGACACTGGAACATCTTGAGGGCAGATGACTTTTTAGCATCTATATTAAAAGAGAGATGTCAGTTCTCCTTTAGGAGAGGTAGGAATATGACTTCCCAATTGAGCCATTATAAATATAGTCATCAGCCAAACAGGGATGGGGCCCAGAGGACCATGACTGGGGATCTATCGACTGGATGTGTGCCATGTGGGCATTGCACACACTGTAAGTCAGTCAGTAAAACAAAGGAATTTACAAGTACTAATACCGGGAAGGTTTATGATATAACTTTTTTTGAAAATTGTGGGTCAGATTGGCTCATATATTTAGAAACCTGCACATGCCATGCCTTTTGCATGGGACAGACATCCAGACCCTTGTGAATACGCATTTCAGTACACATAAGTGGTATTAGGAATAGGAAACCCACAAGCGCCCTACATAAACATACCATTAATCATCCCAATGCTATTTTTAGATTCACTATTATAGATAAAATATTAGGAAATAGGGCAAATAAAGGGGGTTGGCATAGTCTTTTGGACTCTAAAGAAAAGAAGTGGATTATAATACTAGGTGCTTTGTTCTCACCTGGATTAAATGAATATTTATAATTGACTAACCAATGACATGGCTTAATGGTACAGCCATCAGGTATTTAAGCATGGAGATTTATGGTCTAAACTAAGCACTGAGGAAGGCTGTTAAATTCTGTTAAGCCAAAACCGGTTTGTTTGCCTATGTGCTTTTACAATAAATAATTTTCACAGCTCGTCACAGTCTGCTGGCTCGTCATTTGGACGTGTTGGACTTTGGTTTTGAGCCGTGCAATTGCCTTACATGCAGGATTTTCTTTGGTTTCTTTTTTATTTAGAACAGTTATCATTTGCTATTTGTTTCACTATGTATAGATTACTGAATATGCAGTAAGTACAGATACAGCACTGAGTATTAACATCAAGCATATTTCTTATGGTTTATCACTTGCCTTGCATGTACACATTTGCTGGTATGCAGCTTCATATACGGATGTTACTCCATCCATGTTTTACACATTCTTCAAACGATTCCTGTTATATGAATTTTACTAGCATATTTTACCTTCAACATGCAGGTAGGTGCATGCGTGAATGGGTGTGCCTTCTTTGAAGGTTGGGTGTCGAGCTGGTAACTCAGCACTGTAAAAATCCACTACCAGTCATTAGCAGACCGGAGTTCCGCTGTGGCGAACCCTAACCGGGAAAAGCCAAAAGGCTTTCTTCTTCTATTTTACCTGCAACATCAGTCCATGCCACCTCATTTGCAGGTGGACAAAAGAGTATATTGCAAGACAAGTAAGACTGAAGAAAAGTATCATTGCTATGTTAATACTACAGCATGATTACCAGTGCTGTGTTAATACTACAGCACAATTAGTAGTGCTATATTAATACTCATTGGCCATTATCAGTCCTGTGTTAATACTGCAGCATGATTAGAAAGTGCTGTATTAATACCACAGTGTCCATTATCAGCTCAGTTATGTTTATAACACAGCAATGATTATCAGTGCTATGCTGATAGCACAGCAGTCATTATTTATGTTATGTTACTGCCCACAACAATGATAATCAGCACTGTTAATACCACAACAGTGCTAAGCTAATAGTACTACAGTCATAATCAGTGTCATGTTACTACCACAGCAGTGATTATAAGTGAACCGCCAGTATTACAACAGTCATTATTCCTATATTATGTTAATACCACAACAGTGATTGCCAGTGGTGTTAATACTATGGAGATGATTAAATGATTATCAGTTGTGTTAGTACCACAGCAGTGGTTAACAGTGAAATGTTAATCTCACAGCAAAAAATAACAGTATTATGTCAGAATCGCAGTCGCTATTATCAGTGCTATGTTGACACTGCAACAGTAATTTATCAGTGTTATGTTAGTATTATAGTGACAATTATCAATGCTAGCTTAATACCACAGAAGTGATTAGTGGTTATATGTTAATATCACAGCAGAGAATAACAGTGTTATGTTCAAATTACAGCAGTGATTATCAGTGTTATATTAAAACTGCAGAAGTAACTATCAGTGTTATGTTAGTATTACAGTAACAATTATCAATGTTATGTTAGTGCCACAGCGGATATTATCAATGTTAGACTAATACCATAATAGTGATTATCAATTCTATGATCATATTACAGCACATATTTTCTGTTTTTCTGTATGGTTGTTAATGGATCTAATATATATATATATATATATATGTCATACACAAAAAATTTACCATCAGTGCAGAGGTACAGGTATGGGGACAATGGAAGAACCCTCCTTTGCTAACATGGTCCTAGCAATTTGAAAACATAATTTTTTGTACAAACATCCTATATATGGGTTTGTTTATTTTTATAGATTACATATTTTTTGGACTGGTGAGGCCTTCTTTCATTTATATTTTCTTGCAAGATTTAAACAACAGTACATCTTATTTGAGATATACATTAAGTGATGTTGAACAAGCAGTCAATTATGTGGATATTAATATTGGATTAAACTTTGATGATAAATGATTCCACATTAGTTATTCCACAAGCTTACATCTGTCAATAATTATTTGTATTCAGTCACCATTGCAATTTCATGAAATGTAACGTGATATATGAGGACATGACAAGACTACATGTGCACAAGGGCATTGTGGTAAATGCGATACATCCCTGAGGGTTTGCAATCGTGAAGGAAGTAACACACCCTTTCAATAGCTCTCTTCAACATACTGCTAGTATCGTGGACTAAATCACTTCAGACTGCATATATATTTATTAAGCTATGTCTGTACAAGTACTTTCATCCATCATATATGAATAAAGCTGAATTATTTTAGTGACCGTGACTTGTCAAATGTTTTATTTTTATTATTTTAAAACTTGACCGTGACTTTTGAAATTTTAAACTGAAGAAATGAAACAGAATGTCAGTCCTTCTCATTGGAAGAACAACTTGAAGTAAAGAAAGAAATTGAGATGGTGGTGTTCAGGCTTTCTGAGGCAGAGGGTGAAGTCAAGGAGACGATAGGAAAAAGAAGATGTTATTTAAATAGGAAGGGGGCAAACAGTCTTATACAGAGACCTAATTATATTCCTGTTTAGACAAAAAAAAACAGGAAAGCAAAACAAAAGGAAGAGGTTTTTATACATCTGGTCTGCAATGAAAGGGAACAATAATGTTTGTTTGTCTTCGAACTCCAGTCCGCTAATGATTGGCAGTAGATTGTTACGGGCCTAATGCACAACCTTCAATGAAGGAATGCCCATTCACGGGCAACTTCTAACTGTGACCACTGCAGTTAATGAAAGGGAACAAAAATAATTCAATTAATTAATTAATTAGTAATGCATATATACAAAATGATACTAAAGAATTTTGGTATGAGTTACCTTTTCCAGGAGAAGAGTTGAGAAGAGATGGACACTGAGACCCCAATGTTTGCATTGGCTGGGGAACCTCCTGCTGCATGACAGGCTGACCTTGAGGAAACCCCAAGAAATAACTGGCATTCAGGTAAGTCAGATAAATTTTAGACAAGGCACACTGGGAAGATGATACTTTGAGTAGAGCAATGGAGCATATAACTAGGGTAGAAGAGAAAGAAGCTATACAAGTTGTTTCTACTTCTTAGCTCAGTTTTGAGTTCCAAAAAGATGTTATATTGAGCAAGTAAGTAAGGATATAAAGGATGTAGTATACCCTACTGGTGCCCAAACCTTTTAGAAATCTAGTGATCAGATTAGCACATAGCCATGTGCTGACAGGACATATATGGATGGACAAGACTAAATTATAGACCCTAGCAAGATTTTACTTTCCTGGAAAAATGAAAGAAAAGGAGAACTTCTGTGCTAGGTTCCGTGAGTGTCAGAAAACAAACCCTCATTGATGCTTTAAAAATTCTTTGATTCTAACACTTATCACTGAAGTGCTATCTGAATGTAGTGTGGTGGATATTGTGGGGACATTTGTAAAACTCTAATAATGGATTTCTATATATTCTGGTTATTTTGAAGAGCACAACTAAATATCTTGGAGAAGGATCATTATCTAATACTCCATCCTCTCTCTGCGCTTTCTTACTTTGTACAACTCTGTGCAGACCTGTACTCGATAGATGTAGGCACTTAAGTCAAAGTTTTAGTCCTAGCAAACCTAGTCAGAGCCATAGCCATTATTAGGCTTTGCTAAAGGCATTTTTGGTGCTCGCTAACATACAACATTCTATACTGATAAGAATTTATCAAAGAAAACATGCATTTAATAATCTGTCATCATAAAGATTAGTTAAAACAATAAAGGCATCTAGCAAACCAAACACCATACAAATACGTCTTATATCCCCAAATTTCTGCACTATTGGACTAACTGGAAAGTCGGCCAATTTGTCTTCCCTCAGTTAGCAGCCTCATAGCACTTTGCATATTCAGGCAGTGTAGCAACTGCCCAATGTTCATGGACAACTTAACTCATCACAAACTTCATGTGAGAGATGCAAATATTTAATTAAGATGGTGGCATCACTCTCACAAACAAATACAGTTTGTGAGCACTACACACCTCTGTAGCACTCCACAATAATACATGGACAATTATCATATGCTGACACTTCAGAAAAGTCATTGCCTAAGCCTCCAAGGTCAAACAAGGCTAGAGCTCAGTGAAATTAAAAACTGCAGCACTTACTGCCATATCCATGACCAAGAGTTACCATGAAAAAACTCACCCCAAACCAAGTATGCTTAAAATCTCCATTGATAAAAATATACTGGTGACTGGTGACTCCACAGTAGGAGGTACCAATACTACTGCAACAAGGCTGTTCAAAAATAAGGAAGTGGTGAGTTGCCTTTTAAGTGCCAAGATCCCCAACATCTCAATGACCCTGAAGACTCTCAATGTCAGCAAGTATGATTATGACATGGTGGTGCTCCATGTGGGTGTAAATAATCTGGTATGCAAAACCCTAAAAGATATACAAAGAGACATTTCTCCAAGCCCTCCATGCATATCACAAATGCATGAAAATTGCTGGTATTGGAAATAATCCTATCTTCATCAAGAATAATGCTGAGATACAAGGAAAAGGTGACTGATTTCAACAATTGGCTGAATAACCGCCGTCATTCAAGGGGGGATCCAGTATGTGTTAGCTTGGGATGAACGACTACACTGCCCTACTTGCGTTGCTAAAGAGAACTTACACCTCTCATTCCAAGTCTTCTACCTACTGGCTAAAGTCTTTGCTGCATCAATAGAGTCTATTTTAAGCAGAGTACAACTAATAGACTAATAGATCTTTTAGCCCAAAAAGCATAAACAAAGCATAACACAACATCAGTGTAGTACTGCTCAGTGATAGAACTTTAAGTAACAGATTGGCTGTCCTTCAAGACCTCCTGCATTTTGGAGACCAGTCATGTATGTATTATTATGAAACCTTGTTTGCAAGTACAGAAAGTTCCCATCTTTACCAGGGTTTTGTGCCTACTATGCCATTAGACCTGGTGTGAACTGTGATGGAGTATCCGTATTTGTCAAAGACCTCATTGCTTCAAGGCAGATTCCCAGAGACCCAGAAACTTAACATATTGAGATTCAGCTGGCTCTGAATAAAACTATTATATCATAGGATGTTACAGGATCCCCTTGATGACCTCGGAAGACCATGCCCATTTCTTAAATATATTGGATCAACTTCAACTATACAAACACTCCATCATCCTGGAACATTAACTATCTGTTGACAAATTGTGAGACCTATACCTCAAATGCAAGCTATGCCCAAATATTCTTCAATTTCATAAACAAGAATAGAATTCCTTGGAGTAAGTAATCCAAGACCTCAGTTGAAGAAAAAATATTCTTGACCTTGTTATTACAAATATAACAACTATGTGTATTATTCCACAGGTATACCCTTCCCCCGTCAAGCCTGACCACAAATTGGTAGCCTTCTCTTCTAAAAATCCCTAAACGGGGGTGGGGGGTGGCTAGCCTGTACACAAGATGGATGCATAGTTTCACTGCTCCTACAGCTGGCTGGTTTTCTTTATTATTTTTTTTTCATTAAATAGTGTCTCAAACTCCTTTTGATAAACTTTCCCCCAACTCCAGTAAGTCTGATAATTAGATTTCATGCTATGTACTTATTTTAAGGATGCTTCACAAGAGGAGAAGTTAACAATATTTTTCATGCCACTCTTGTTGTTAATTTAGGATAAGGCAGCCTTCCATCACAGCACTTCCTAGGTGCTAGAAAGGCTGAATAAATTCGAAGAGTGGTCTGAACTGCAGAAAGAATGCTCTCTGGGACAGCAGGGTAGTTTAAGGAGGTAAACCGATCAAGTGGACCAGATGGAGAAGCTGTGTGAGGACAAACTGGATGACTTTGAGAACAGGTTGAAGGGGCAGAATATGTGGATATTAGAGGCTCCATTCTCTGTACCAATGGAGGAGTTAACAAATTGGGTAAGCAACCTGATTCAAAACAAAACTAACTTCTCCAGAATGTTATCATTGGCTATAGACAGGATTCACAGGCGGACAGCTAATGCAGCTCCCCTGAGGCAGGTGCAGATGGCTAAGGAATCTTTTTCCACAAGAGAATGATTAATTAATTAATTACAGCACCAGGGATTTCACAGTTAGAACAGACAGATTAAATTTATGGATGATTTCTTACAGAGTCTTTATAAAAATGTAAAAACATGGGACTTGTTAGTGTCAGTTTCAACTGAAGGGTATCTAACTGCTATAGTATTTTCTGCCACCCTATCAGTATCTTTAGTGGGGAAGATTTGGCAGTTCTATGATAAGGTGGTGATAAGAGAAAAAACAGGAAGAAGTGAGCTCATGAGGAGGCCCTGAGCATTTCATTTCTGTTAAATAATAACTGAGAGTGAGAGAGAGAGAAATGAAAAATATTGACAATGACAGTTTGCACAGACCAGCTGAAAAGAAGACTGGACAGGGTAGACGCTGGGATTCTCCTTCTACAGAGGGAAGATATGAACTTGGTTTTGCAGGAATGCCAGTGAGAACATTTAGGAAATAATTTAAGAACTGTTCTCAGTTATGAGAATACTCTTGGACCATCTGATTATTACAGGAATTAAGAGAGAGGTTCTGCTATTTCAAATCAGGATAGAGAAAGGAAAGTTAAGGCTGGTGCCAAAGGAAAATGGAGGGAAGACTATGCAGGTGATTCAGATTCTCAGGATGGGTAAGGTTGGGTGAAGCCGGGGTTAGATGGTTAGACTGGCTAGATTAAATTGTCCGTTGGATGACTAATCACATTTGAATACTAAGGACAATAAAACAAATACAAAGGATGATACAAAGGACAACAGAAATGAATAAGTTTTTACAATTAATGTTTTTTTTCCTAATCATGGCACTGTGTATCTTACTCTTCGGTGCAGATTTGTTGTGACAAAATAGTTATAAATATAAATGTGCATGTGTGGGTATCTAGGGGTTACTACAGTGTTTTCTATCTTTTTCAGGAATACAAGAATAGAAGCAAATACAATTTGCTGCAAATGAGTAAATGTATCCAGTAAAAAAAGAATGAAAATGACAGCTTACTTGAACCGGACGAGTGTGAAACTGAACAGGAAATAAAGCTGTGAGTTCATTGGATTTAAATGTTAACACTTTTTTTGTACCTGGGACAAATCGGGGGGGGGCTGACACTTTGTAATGTTAAACAATTGTTTAAAATTGTTTGAATGGGCAGATGGGTTCATTTGTAAAGGAACAACACTGAGTTTAGTTTTTAAAGCCAACTAGCTGAGGTGAGAGAATTGCTGTGATATCAACAATAATTAGGCCATCATGCTCTGTGAATCCTGAGCATTGGCAGATTCCTTGCCCAGAGTATATTCCCTAGTTTAGGTCAGGGGACTGGATTCAGTGAAAGAGATTATGAGGGAAGTAATGGCTCAGAGTGGGAGGGAGGTAGAGCAAAGACCAATAGTTAGCTATGTGAAACACAGGCCAATGTAAGGTGGATTACTCCTGCAATACAGATAGTTACATGGAACATTGGGGACTTTTTATCCTGGTGAAAAGGAAGAGAATCATGCAGTGTTTAAGAAAGAAAAATTGTTAAATAATGCTGCTGCAAAAGACTAAACTGGAGGACATCTTGTTAAGTGGCATATACTAAGGGAAAAAGAAAGGGAGGGTAGCCATTTTATTTCATTTTATGAGAAGGTGTGAGCAATGGTTGAAAGTATTACACGTAAGATATATATATATATATATATATATATATATATATATATATATTTATGTACCTAACGCAGATAACTCTGAGTTCTTTTTAAACTTTATTTCAAGTATAGGGAGCAACTGCAACACTTGAATATTTAAAAAAAAATTATAAGAAGGGAACTTAATTTGGTGTTAGATGCACCCAAAGACAGATTATTAGGTAAAAAGTAATTACATGTTAAAGTTGTAAGGGTTTTAAAAGATAATGTAAAGGATCTTAATTTGATGGATGCATGAAGTATGACATATGAAAATGAGACAGAATTTACATTTTTGCAGATAGTAAGAAGAACAAGGTAGCCATCTAGATTACTTTTTCATTGAACTTCGAGAGGTTGGGAGTCTAGAAGAAATAGCCATACAATAATGTTATATTTCTGACCATGCCCTAGATATATTAGGTATGAAACCTGAAGAAGAAGTGGGCATGGGTCAATGGGCTTATAAATGGAGGTCGCTGGACAGGAAATTACTGATGGTGAAATTGATTGAGAATGCTATTTTGGACAATACCACAGAGAGCGTACAGCTAGAAACTATGGTAGGCTGAGTAAAAGCTGCAATACAGGCCAGAATTAAGGCAAAAGAAGGGATCGAATGCAGCAATGTTATTACTGAAGTAAGTCATTGTGAAAATATGCTTAGGGATTTACAAGCTGGAATACTGAAAAATCCAAATATATTTTGAAGGTATACTGCAGAAGATTAGTGGAGTTAAGTGTTAACTGGAAAGTTTCTTAATTTCTCAAGCAGAGGTAGAATGTATGAGTAAATGGAATTTTGGTGGGCTAAAGTGGAAATTAACCCAAAGTATATAGCATTTTTAAGGAAAGAACTATTGATGGATGGAGAGACAGTTATGGGCACTTTTCTGAATTACTATCAAAACCTGTATAGGAAAGGATATCTAAATAGCTCTAATGAATGGTTCCAAAAGAGATTAGAATGGAAAGTGTTAGATAAAATAGTGATGGCAGTACTAGACAGGACGTGAAGAAAGCTATACAAAGGGTTAAAGGAGGAAAAGCTGCTTGGCAAGATGGTCTCCCAGTAGAATTTTACAAATGGAGGGGGACAGTTGTTTGCTATTTTGGCTACAACATTCAGAATGATCATAGAGCAATATCAGATATCTGCATCAAGAAACATGCAAGAACAACTTTAATCTCCAAATGTACAGGTGGGATTAAAACTCCAGTGGACAGACCATTTGTGACATTAAGACACTAGCCAAAATACTTGTGACTAGATTAGATGGGAAACTCCCTACTTTAACAAGACCTGAACAGAATAGATTTATTAAAGATAGATCATTTATAGAGAATTGGGGTATTAGCAAGTTTTCTATATCAACAGCACTGCAGGTCAGAGTAGGAAGAGCAGGAATAGTTTTTTTTGACATTTAGAGGGCATTTGATAAGGTGAGCCAGCACTTTTTGATAGAAAATCTAGTAAGGAAAGAATTTGGGTTGGGATTCATAAACTTGGTTAAAGCTGCGTACTCCTTTCTGACATTTGAAATTTTGATAAATGAAAGGAGTTCTAAGGCTGGATTAATTAGTAGGGGAAGAAAACAAAGATGCCCATTATCTTTGGGGGAATTTTGTTGTTATTGAAGAACTAGCTATAGGATGGTCTGAAAACAATTAAAGGCACAAGCACTAGGGGAGGCATACTTTCAACTATATGCACATGATTGTACTTTGTTGACATGTTGGCAAAAACTATGGGCAAGGTATGTATTAGAACATTTATATGAATTTACAGAGGTGCTGGGATTAGAAATTAATACTAATAAGACTACATTAGTATGAATTGGGACTGAACATGGAAAGGAGTCATGTGGATTGATACAGGAAACTTAGTTCTTAGTATATTTGGGATTGTTTGTTGGTTATACTTAGGAAGGGACTATTATTCAGAATGTTAAAAATATAAATGACAAGGTAGAAGAGATACTTACCACATGGGGCAAATTGATTTAACTCTATAACTGGAAAGATTGATATTTTATGAGTTATGGCTATGTCAGTGATTAATTATCTACTGCATCAAACCCATGAGAACCAATACTCCTGGATTACAGGACTTACAAGGTATGTTAGAATGGTATCTAATAGATAGAGTTAAAAACAGAATAGCTAAATGATGAGTAGGTAGGCTTGGCATAATGGTTAAGGTCTTCATCTCATAAGCATAAGGTGCAGGGTTTGATTCTGACCTTGGGATATTGGCTATACTTAAAATGGCCCTTCAGGGCAGTTAGCCTCATATTCACCTATGACTGATATCCATCAGGCACCATGTAGGATGGGATTTGCTCCATGGTCTTAGTTATGGCTGAGCTGTTAACTTAGCACAGATTGTAAGATTAAAGCAAGACTGACACGAGGTATGGGGGAGATTATGGAGTATGAAAGGAGAATGTGGTTGCTTGATTTAAAACTTGACTGAGTATTGGACACAAGGCTTAGAGGGGATAGGCGACCTGAAATGGGGGCTAGGGATAGGAAACAGTTTATGGAATGATAAGTGACTACAATATTTAGTTAAAGAAGATGACAGGAGTAAATGGACAATTTGTGGGATATCTGCTTGGGAACAAATATTTGCATGAGAGAGACAAAAGAAGTGAGGGAAGGTAAAATTTAAAACTTTCCAATAACTACAGAATGAATTTGACCTCTGCCCTTCCCAGTGGTGTGTATATATATTCTGATGGTTTCTTATTTTAAGGATTGGGAGAACAGTATTAAGAGGAGTAGGGCTAGATAGCCCTTTGGGATAAATGGACAAGCATTAAAAGCAATAGTTGAGGAAACATATATCAGGAACTGTGCTTCAGAAGGGCAATCAGCTTGATTCTCCAATGGCAGGCTAAATGGTGCAATGAAGAAGGGTTGTGCATAGATGTCACAGAATGGGAAACAGTTTGTAGGAATTGTGATTTACTAAAGAACTGGCCCATGCTATGGGATCATCATATGAGAATGCTGCATCTCTGGTATGTAATTCCTAGAGGGTTACACAAGGCTAGAAGATCTGACAATAGTAATTGTTGGAGGTGTGGGATAGAACAAGCATATGTTCTAGGACTGTCAAAGACCTCAGCATGGGTGGAAACAAATAGAAGTTTGGCATAAGCTCTTCAATGTCAAAGATTTTTGTCTTCAAAATTTTTTGGACTAGGATTGCAGGGCACTCATAAAGCCTGAGATGGAGATGAAGTACAGGTTTTGACAGTAATATCTACAGCTGTAAGAACGGTACTGGCTAGAGAGTGGAAAACAGCAATGGATAAACCATTTCCTAAAACAGAGAGCGATAGCTGCACTGTACTTAGGAGGGTTTTGAGGTCTTTTCATTTAAGCTCAGAATGTCAGGTTACAAAGGACTGAAAGACGATATCTGGTTGCTTTTTGATCGGGTGAATGGATGTATACATTTGCTTTTTAGGCTTACGATATTATAGATGATTAATGTATTTTTATATTAATTGCAGTAATCTTACAGTGAGTATCTTAACATTTTCTAGATACGTTGTTTGTGATATACTGTATTTCTGCATCATTATTAATTGTTGAGTATGTTTTCCTGAAATTTGTTCAGAACGTTCTGCATTTTGTCTGGCCTGTGGAAAATTGCTAAACAAGCCAATGCAAATATCAGAGTAGTCAAAGACTTTAAATGTGTAACTTTTCTACAATTCTGTGATGGAGTCTCTTAAATTCCAGTATGACTGTAAACCCCCAAACATGTTGACACAGCTGTTAGTTATGCAAATAATGTCTACACTCACCTAGAACACTGTATAAATCTCTTTTAGTGCCTACCAAAACTAAACAGAATGGTAAGGGTGAGAGCAAACTAGGCTGGTGGTCCACACACATAAATAAACAATGCAATAAAAGGAAAAAAGCTCATTAGAATATATAGACCCACAAATCAAGGTCAACATTAAAAGGTTATCCAAGGTACTGAAAAATACATTCAGGAAAACAAAGGCTTCCCATGAACATAGGCTAGCAAGTAAATCTAATGATAATTACAAATCTTTCTATACTTACAACAGGAAGTTACAAAATAACACCCAACATTGCACTGAAGTTTTTATAATGCTACTACCTACTCTAATCCAGATAATATTGCAAATATATTAGCAAACTAATTCAGTGCAAATTTTACCCAGATACATCTATACAAACCTACCTATATCAAGGATCTCAACCCCCCCCCAATCACTACAGAAGAACGCTTTTTTAAAGTACTCTCCAGACCAAAAAAAAATACATCCTCTATGGGACCAGATAACATGACAGGCTGCCTGATGAGCAGTACTAAACATGCACTGGTGGACCCTCTCCTGCAACTATTACACCTGAGCTTATCCACCAGTTTGTCTCCAAGATTTGGTACACAGTAATTGCAATGTCTTTTCACAAGAGAGACCCCAACATGGACCCTGGGAATTACAGGCCCTTCATCCTGGCAAGTCGCATGTGCAAGGTCATGGAATGGGTCATAACAGACCTGATAAACTATGATATATAAAAATCTTATAACACTCGATCCCAGGCAGTTTGGTTTTGTAAAGAGCAGATTGTGTATAACGGATATGATGAATCTTTTGAGAGGGTAACACAAGCCATAGATGGTAGTCATGTTATCCATGTAGCATACCTTGACCCCACCAAAGCATTTAATACTATACTACATGCTACATTATAAGCTAGCTAAATGTGCTCCAAATTGATCCACGTGTATTTAGATGGGTAGATAATTGCCCTCAGAGAGCATGAAAGTAATCAATGGGGTAGCGCACGGATCCATGTCGGGACCTCTGCTACTCAGCACATACTTCTCTGATGTCCAAATCAAAAACAGGGAACTCTGGTTAAGTACATTTGCAGATGATTATAAATTGGGTGTTATACTAAAATCACCTCCTGATATGCAGAAGCTGCAAAGTGAATTTACACGTGTTAATAGCTGATGCACTGAAAACAAGCTAAATTAAATGCTAAAAGAAGCAATATTGTTGCATTGGTAAATTAAACTTCTCCCAATTTATAGTTTACAAAACACCCCACAAGAAAATGAAGATGTTGTAAGAGACCTTGGTACATGAATAGATAACTCTCTCTCCTTTGATCATTATGTTTCAAAAGTGCTCCAGAAATCTTTCAACCAGGCACAGCTAATCACAAAGGGTATTTCTTCTAAATCAAATAAATCCTTACTCCTCTATATTCTGCACTGATCCAGTCCATCATTGACTACAGTGCCTCTTCGGGATGAATCTTACTGAATGCATCATGCAGTTGGAGAGACCCCAAAGGTTCCTGACAAAAAGGATCATGGATTTAAAGGACATGAGCTACCCAGAGAAGCTGCATGCATTGTCCCTGTATTCTGTGTGCTATAGACTCCTTAGGGGTAATCTGTGCCTTGCCTTCTGGGCCATTAAGGATCTGGCAATCCAGTACATCTTATTATTCCACAAATCAAGCAGTTCAGTGAACACTTGAACCAGAGATCTGAATCTGCTTAAGCAAATAAAGAAATCATGGTAGAGAGACAGATTTGTTACACAATGACCACTTCTATAGATCTAGATCAAGCAATGTGATACGTGGTGCAGTTTCTTCCTTTAAGAAGGATCTAGACAGATGGATGGGTATTCATAAATTCAGCCCCTCCCCTCCGGGTATGAATAGCCTAACTCTTCTTGAAAGATATAAATCAGCCACAATACCCAGTTGCCTTGTACATCTTGTGATTCTATCATTCAATCATTCTGTGATAAAGCCAGTGCTAAATCTATAGCCATTGAGCTAGTCTTGTTATTTTTCAGGGTAGGGATACAAAAGGAAATACTAACTGATCAGGGGACTCCTTTTATCTCCATAGTAAGCCAGCAGCTATGCCAGTGGTTTAAGGTCAAGTAACTAAAAACTTCAGTGTAGCACCCCCCCCATAGATACATTGTGGATCATTTAAATGTTAAACTCAATGCTAAGAAAGTCTTTTGACAAGGATGGCAAAAACTGCCATCAGTTACTATCCTACCTCACTTAACTTCCTCATAGTTTGCACTAGAGCTCCACCTGTATTTGGGAAGATGTACTGCAAATCTTTAGTCCAATTACCAGCGAATGCATACAGTGACATTATCAACATAGAGGTAAATCTGTTCCTCCACCAGATTTGCTTATTGGAATAACATGCTGAGTTACTTGAAAGTTTTCCACCAGTGATCAATACTGATGTAAAAATTCTGAGTCCAATTTTGTTGTGGACTTTATTCAGATTACAGAACTGGTTACCCTGCAGCAGTAGTCCTCACTTACATGGCTCGGGGGTCTTCACAAGTAGTTTCGATTTAATTGGGAGCAGTGTAACTGTTTGGGAATGTTACCCCAGCCTTTCACTGTTTTGAAATGCATCCTGTAATTTTAAACTTAGTAACAACAACAAATGCAAAAATCAAAGTGACATGTCTGAAATACATGCATCAAATTTTCATACTGGAATATCTGAAAAGTGACCTAGAAATAAAGAAGTAAACCACTGTGCAAATGTCAAGACCAAAAGACAAAACACATCAAAGAGGTTTCTAGGAATGAGGAAACTAGGCCTCTAAAAAAAGGTGTTATAGAAGGATGTAATCTGGGAATGGAGCTATGAATAGGAAGAGATATGGCATGCTCAAAGACTAGTTACAAACGCTAAAGTACTTTGATGTAAATACGACATTAGTTTTGCAAGCATATGCTAGTCAGAATGGCATAGAAGCTGTGATCCTACAAGAAAACAGACTAGTTATCAATAGGTTAAAAGTATTTCTACATGCTCAAAAAAGGTACTAGCCATAATGTACAAATGAGAGAATTTCCATGAAAATGTCTATAGAAAAGAAGTTCAGGTGGCAACAGAACACAAAACCTTGCAAAAGCATATTCAAAACATCTTTGTACGAGGCAGATTTCAAGACTGAAGAAGATACTGGCAAACGTTTCAAATTATGAGGCTCATTAGTCTTGAGTTCTAGAACAGACAGAAAGAGAATGACAGAAAATACAGTCTTCCATATTCTATGTTAGAGATTGTTGTTCCTCAGAATTTTTCCTTGTCTCCATGGCATGGAGCTCTGGAGTAGTCACATATAAGTTTGAGCAGGTTCCCCACATCAAGGGAATCCCTGCAAAAAAAAAAAAAAAAGAAAAGAAAAAAACAATTATAAAATTTAAATGACAGTTATCCGCCATTATTGAATCCCCAAATAAAAAAAGAGGTCATTGTCCCACTGTACTCATCCTCATTAGACCCATTATAGACCATGTCAAACCCAATAGATCTATGAAAGAAGAAAAGTGAAGTTTGACATTCACTCTTCTCCTCTGTTTACAGACTTTTATTTTTTATTTATTCATTTTATTGTCATTGGGAGTTTGCTATTATGAGTCTCAATATTTCAATATAGATCCAATGTTACTTTGCTTATTGAAGTATGATCAGAAAGTGAAATGCAGGTTAGACAAGGAAATACATGCAGATATGTTCAGTAGGCTGTATTTACTACAGAAGCCAGAAGAACTGTTAGAAGAAGAACTAGAGATTCTTTACTATACGTGTCAATAGCAGTAAAAAATAAAAGCAGTTCAGAGGTATGCTGATACGACTCGGAAATGCAGCTGTTAAGTGAAAGGATGGCTTGAGCAAATACTGTCAGTAAAGAAAGAAGTCCAATCTTATATTCCTTTCAAAGAAGAAATAAGTTATGTCCAGGACTTAATGTTTAAAGCTGACAAAATACGTCTTTCTAATCAACTGAAAAAATGCTTGAGAGAATACATGAGTCACAAATGGAAATAGTAAACTGCAAAAAAAAGAATTGATTTAATTTTTCAGTTCATGTCACCTCATATAGAACCAGTATTACAGAATTGTGTCTAGTCTGCAGCATATACTATAACAACAATCCAAAGGAAGAGATGTGAGCATATCAGTGCCAGATCATCCAGAGTGAAATGTGCACATATATGTTCAAATTCATATAAACCATGTATTCCATGTGTGGAATGTTATTCCAAGTATCTAGAAATAATCAAACTGACAGACTCAAAAAGTGCAAGTGTGATTAATACATTAAATAAATACGCTTGTGGCAAGGGGTACATTGACGCTTTTCTGCCTGATACTTAGAACTTCAAAAATATGCACACAAAAGAGAATTCAAACATATTATGTACAGGCCACTCTGGACAAGTAGATAGAACTTTCCAAACAGTGAAGAATCTTTTAAGAGTGAGCTGTTGCCAAAGCTAAAAAGATTTTCATGTCGACATTTTAGAATTTAGAAATATGCTACTGTACTGACTCAGTCAATCTCTCACTAACTCAATTGGTGATACATCAGAAGGTTAAAAAGCAGATTGCTTACTTCAGCTGAATTGCTGATGCCTAATGATTAATATAAAGTAAAACAAATGCCAAAAAGAGGTCTACAAAGACAGAAACACTATGATGACAAAGACTGCAGAAGGCTACAGACTTGTAGGCTAGACCAGGATTTAATAAAAGCTGTGTAGGCTCCGTGTAGAGCCCACATGGGATGTATCTGTGTGCACAGGCACAGTTCCTCCTCGGCAGTGCACCATACATATTAATCATGGCGCTCTGCTGAGGGAGATCACAGTAACATGGATATTGAATCAGTGTAAGCAGCAGTATACAGGCTGCTCCGTACTTGTCATCTGTCCAGAAAACACCTGGACAGATGAGAAGCACAGGACAATAATCTGTCTAATGTACTCTACTACGGTTAAAATATTTATTTTTATTTATATTTTTTGTTTTGTTTTACTTTGCCTGTTTGCGTGGTGCGAAGCAGTGCTTAGCAATGTCGGGCTGCGCTTATACATACATACCAGACACCTGCCATAGTTCTTAAAATAGAAACTGCATGTAATCAATTGTTGCTTTTTTTTATATATTTCTGCCTGTTTGCATGGCATGGCATGGTGAGTAACAATGTCAAACTGCGCTTATACATACATACATACATATATACTACACACCTGCCATAGTTCTAAAAATAGAAACTGGATGTAATCAGTTGTTGTGTTTTTTTATATATTTCTGCCTGTTTGCACGGCACAGTATTTAGTGAAGCTGAGTTGCACTTATACATACCACACACCTGCCATATTTCTAAAAATAGAAACTGGATGTAATCAATTGTTGTGTTTTTTATTTATTTATCTTTTTTTTTATATGTATGCTTGTTTGAGCAATGAGGTGCTTAGAAACTCCAACAGGCACCTTAGTAATATATATTAAGATAGGCCAGTTGTCTGTACTATTCAAGTGGCTACATAGGTTGAATCATGGCCTAGAACATAGTAGGTCCTGAGTTTGAGTCTCGTGCAGTCATACCTTTTTACATTTAGTGAAGTGAAAATGTGGTAGGTGACTGAAACGTTAGTTTAATTCAAAATACAAAAATTGTTAGATTTAGTTAAGTTGCACAATAAAGCACCACTTAAACATAGTCAGTGGTTTTCCTGCTTGCCCATTGCTAAGCTATGCTTAAACATGGTTGAACGAGTTGCACGATGGTAAGCAATGGGGTGCTTTTTTGAAAGTTACAGCATGATGTGTAAGGGCAGGAATGCAGCCTATATTAAGGCCAATAGGTGGGAATTTCACACCATTCTTTGGAATTCTCAAATGGCTGCTGATTTGCCTGGTGATGTTGATGAAGGAGAGTGCTTTTTGATGCAGAAGTGGGGTGTGCATGAGTCCAGAGTATTTGTTGGACTCCTGGTCAAGCACAATGAACCCCGGCTGCTGCAGGACAAATACCAGGACTCAGAATGTACGTCTGAGGCCTGGGATCATTTGGCTAGGGAACTTACTAGTGCTACTGGTATCCCCTCGCACTGGTGAGCAGTGTCGTCACCACTATGACGACCTGAAGTGAAGAAAGAGGGGAACCTTGTATACCTGGGTCCAAGAAGCTCAGACTGGGTAGACCCCACAGATATGTAAGTATGTTTGGCCATTTACTATCAGAAAGTCAAAGTGTGTTCAGTCGAACCTACTTCAGTTGAAGTCCGGAGGTCGAACCGCGACAATGTTGAACCCGACATTGTCAAAGTACAAATCTCTCCCCCATCTCGACCCATGTTAAAGCCTGTTCAGAGGTTTACTGTGAGTCATATTTCGACAATATCGGAATTCGACATTGTCAGTTTTGCGGAAGTGGGCCGATGATCCCATCATTCGATGGGGTCTGGTTTGACCTTCTGATGGTAAACCATATTTGGCATCACTGTGGAAATGTTCAAGCTGAATCTGTGCAAACCTAGCATGCATAATGGTTTGCTTCTCTTACAACAGCTGCAGAAGAGTGAACTCACAATTTTCAGTCCCATGCAGCGTGGCCAGAAGGATGAGGTGTGAGTGTAGTAAGTAGGGGAATTTCAAAGCAATAACCTAAGGCATAATGTACTGTCAAAATAAATTATTTATAGAGTTTGCAGTTGTAAAGGTCAAGTATGACATACCTGGGAAATGTGATATGTGTAGGAATGAGTCACTGCCTACCTAAAATGGTAAAGCAAGTTAAATCAACAAAACATGCAGTCTTGTGTGTATAGCATCCAAACAACAGTTGATGATGGGGTCTACACAGATTAACAGTGGGTCACTATTCTACCCTGCTCATCATGTGTGATATGCTGTAGGCTGCACTCAAATAGTGACGAGGGTATATGGATTACTTCTTAGAGGTTTGACACAGCTATCCATGCTGTACATGTCAGACTTGGAGTAAAAGTAATCAATACATTTTAAAGGGCGATGATGCTATGAAATGTATTGTTTTCAGACAAATAGGTGAGCACTACTCTGTTATTCACTGCATGTGTGTTTTAACCTGCCTCCAGTCAATTGTAGATGGGAAATGAATAAAGAATGCAGAACACTGTCTGATAAATGTAGTGCAATACCTACAGAAGGTTCAAACCTGTGTTCTGGCCATTTTGTGACAAATAATGCTGTAAATTCCACCAACTTGAGGAACAATGTATATGGGTAAGGTTGATGAAGTTCTGGTCAGATATGCATGTGTATAAATGTCAGATTTTAAGGTGTATTTAAAGTTTAAATCAGGACTGTGCTTTGATAAGGACTCTTTCAAATACCTGTGCAGTATGCCTTTGGTCACTAGATGTGCGTTCTAATCTGACAGTAGTCAACTGTGAAAACAAACTAAATAAAGACTGTAGAAAAACTGTCTGATAAATGTAGTTCAATACCCACAGTAAGGTTCAAGCCTGTGTTCTGGCCATTTTGTGACAAATAATGCTGTGTATTCCACCCACTAGAGGAACAAGGTGCATGGGTAAGGTTGCTGAAGTTCTGGCCAGATATGCATGTGTATAAATGCCAGATGTTAAGGTGCATTAGCAATAAAGTTTAAAGCAAAACTGTACTTTGATAATGACTCTTTCAAAGAACTGTGCAGTATGCCTTTAGTCACTAAATGTGGGTTCTAATCTGACAGTAGTCAATTGTGAAATTTGGTGCACATTTTCCCTTGAGTCACAGTTTGTGGGTTCTAATCCCATGGAAGACAAGTATTCAATGGATGTCTATTGTACATTGTGTACTCAGTGGCTGTCTACTCTATGTAATGCATACAAACATACCTCTCAACTGTCAAAATGTTCATAATTCAATGAGTAATGCCCCATATGTCTGGTCCTTGGTTAGCAAATAAATGACATTTCTTGGAAACCAATTTAGTGGCAAATGCATTATCAGAACATGTTGCTACCAATGTATGAGCACACTATGTTCAACTGTACCCAGTAGGTGTGCCTCCATCCCACCATGTGTTACAGCTTGGCCCATACTGTCCCATGCTAAGATGACAGCTATGTACGTGCAGTATCATCTATATAGTAGTTGCATTCACTGTACTCCCAACTGACATTGTACTTATGTAGAGGTATGCAGTAGTAGTCTGTGTAGTAATATTACCTGCAAAATTACTAATGGTATTTTTCCCTGTCTCATCCCAGCCCTCTCTTCTTTAATTTATTAATGTTATTTATGATTTCATATTAATATACATTTTTGTAACAACCTGTTATGTTGGTTTGCCATTAAAATAATTTTACTAACACTACTAACTGTTGTTATCCTTATTATAATCCCGCATATTTTGTTTGGTTACTTATTATTATGTTCTATAATGTTAATACTAACATCTGTTTGGTTATGCTTATTTTAACCCTATATTTATATTTATTTTCTACAGCATGACAAGGTAGGCCATTTCCTGGTGATTCCCCCTACCTTGGCTCCCCCAGCTGTGGCACCAGGGCCCAGCATGTCTGGGTCGCAGTCTGATTGTGCGCCTTCTGTTGCCCATGCACTACCTATGGTGTCAGAAAGTTCTTCCCCACGGTCTGGGACTGGGCCCCACTCTGGGAACGGAGGTGGAGGTGTATGTATGTATTTATATATGTATGTGTATGTGTGTATATATATGTATATATATATATATATATATATATATATATATATATATATATATATATATATACATATATATCTTACAGCACCTACAATAACTAAAACTCCCATAAAACAAATGGTTGACAGGTTTGCTAGAATAACAATTAGGGACTGTATGATTTCAGAGTTTATGTATATATATATATATATATATATATATATATATATATATATATATATATATATATATATATACTGTATATATACAAAATTAGCAGGTGGTGTGAGGGTGCAGGGAGGCACTGTCTTAAATTTTGATTACTCAGAGGTTATTCTTAGAACATGAGTGATGAACTGTCAACATTCCATTTTTTGATCACTAAATGTTGACATTTGAAAAGTCAGCATTTGGGAGTTTCATTAATTTTAAGTACTCCATAGATAGATAGATAGGTAGATGTGAATCTATGTCAAAAGCTTGAGATATCCAAAGTTTGAGCATGTTGTTGTGTCTTTCGGCTTTTCCCAGTTAGGGGTCGCCACAGCGGAACTCCGGTCCGCTAATGATTGGCAGTAGATTTTTACGTGTCTCCAGACAGAAGACGTTCTAGCTGAGAATCGAACGGGACAACGTCTTACTGTGAGGTGACAGCGCTACCGCAGCACCACCATGTAAACATAAAAAAAAAAAAAAAAAAAAAAGAAAAGATCAAGTCTAAAACATTCGGGAAAAAAAAACAAGCAAAAAGAAAAGCAATTTTTTTTCAGGAGCACCCCTGCAACCCACACCTCCTATACTAATATATACCATCTCTGAGATCACACTACAGTGGTGGAAGGGCAAATACCCAAGCCAAAGTGCACTGTGATCTTACATAACCAATTCCCGGTAAAGCACAGATTTCAAACTATTTTACCAGCATGTTAAAATCTCAAACTTTTGAGAATTTAAGCACTTGACAGGATCCAGTATAAATATATATATATATATATATATATATATATATATATATATATATATATATATATATATATATATATATATATATATATACACATATATGTATGGGTCTACGTCTAATAATCGAAAAAAACACTTACCCAAGGACAACAACACCAAAGTGTTAATTTACTGAATGATCACACAACCACATTTTTAACAGGGTAAGTGTACACTTGCCCAACATTGAATGAAGAAACACACTGCAGTATGTTAAACTCACCAAGGTGGGGGGGATATGCCACCAACACCCCCCAATGTGGGGGACTGCACCCCCTACCCCCGCAATTAAATATGCCATCTCCAGGATTGCACTACAGTGGGGAAAAGGGCAAATTTCCCATGTTGGCCAAGTACATACTTACCCTGTTAATAAATTCGGTAGTGTAATTGTTTGGTAAATTAACAGCTTGATGTTGTCGCCTCGGTAAACTTGTGAGTGGTCTTTTGAATATATATATATATGTATATATCTACAGGGATCTACTTTAGAAGCTTGAACTTTCAAAACTTTGAACTTTATATGGTCAAGACCATAACATCAAAGTTTTGAAAGTTCAAAACATCTATTAAAAAAAATAAAAACAAATATTTATTTTTTTTTACATTTATGCAGGAGGCACTCCCACATCCCCTGCTAAGTAAACATACCAACTCGAAGATTGCACTACAGTGAAGAGAATGGTAAGTTTCCGTTCCCGCACTGCATGGCCATCTCCATTTAAATGATTTGAAGTTTCAAAAATGTGATCTTATGAACTTGACCATATGAAGTTTGAAGTTCTGAAACATTGAGCTTCCAAAGTAGACCTATATATATATATATATATATATATATATATATATATATATATATATATATATATATATTTACACACACACACACACACACACACACACACACACACACACACACACACACACACACACACACACACACACATATATATTATATGCAGTATATAGAGATATAGATATATACAGTATATGTATATAGACAGAAAACATTTTAACTCCTGTAACTGCACTAAAGAAAGCGTATTACCATTATTTTTTTCCTTTCACCTCATAATTCCTTTATAGGGAATACAAATATTCTTCTTGCTATGGGGTTACAGGGAGTGCAATTTATAAAACGCTGCTATCTGCTGCATACCTAATTGATAACTATCTGCTGCGGTATAAATGCTAAACAGTATAAGGTTAAACACCAGCTATGGATTCCATCACTTAGGGGAATTATGGTGTAGTATGTCTGATATTTGAACTGTCAGAGCTGCACATCACACATGTTAAGGTTGTATAAACTTTCTAGAAGCATATTTTAGATAGCTTGTTTGTAAAGTCTGTGGAGGCAAAACTGTGAGACTTCTTTATGTTGCACTGTTTTCCTTCACAGTTATGATTAATAGTTTTGTTTTTCAGAGTTATACCTGGAAAACAAATCCAATGGGTTATCTTTATTGTTCTGTGCTAGGAATTTGACATTATGATCATAACGTTTTATCAAACTACTCTGGGGCTGAAACCAGGTACTTGGGTAATACTAGGCAAAGCTACATCACCAAAAAAAAATGAAACGCATTCAGAAAAAGATGCTAGTGAAAGAAAAGAAGAATTTAGGGTCTGAACTGAATAAATACTGTTATCCTGGGAAAGTAGCATATTTTGATATATCTCTCTTCACTGAATATGACAGTAGAAATAAAAGAACTCCAGAAAGAAAGCTTCAAAGACAGCCTCTTAACTCCTCAAAATTAAATTAGTAGTCTGCTGGGAATATATTCTTTCAACCCGTTTTCTATATACTTTTTTTATTTATTGTCACTGTCAGTCAGAATTCTACTACATAAATACATATTCTGTCTGTTGGTAACTTCTGTCATTTTTGCTGAATTTACTTGCTGCTTTCTTTTATCCCTCTCTGATCCACTGTATTACTGGGACCTAGTCAAAATAATTGGCAGCAAAGCAGTCTGGCCTGAGGTGTTAAGAAAGATACGGGAAGTTAAGCATTTCACTAACTAATCACACAAAAATTGTAGTCAGTAACTATTCCCACCTCTGTGATAGTGCTGCTGCTGAAATTCTCTCACTTACTACAGAGACTGCAACTTACACACGCTTCTTGGAGTCTCTCAGCTTTGAAACATCACAGAAGTGAAAAGTGTGAGAATTCCATGTACAGCATGCCTATTATAGCTATGTATACCGAGGCTAACAGAGCCTTCGTCTCTAGTTCTTAAGGTGACAGACAGCGCTGGCTGTATTGAGAAAACTGCGTCGATAGCTTGTTAGCTAAGTGCAGTATTTTGTTCCATAGTTACATGTCTGCACAGGCTGTCATTGTGTCATTCATGATTACCACCTGTTCCGCAGTTCCCTTCAGGTTTCATCACCTTCACAGGAGTAAGGAGCCATCTGCAGGAAGCAGAGTCAAGTGCCCTGGAGAAGCAGCTGTCAGCCTCTGGATTTTAGAATATAATTGCTGCCTGAATGCAAACATAAAAATCTTTCATTATTTTCACCGTCATGAATATCAGACGTGTTCAAATGTAGCTTTTGCATGACACACACCCAACCGTACAAGCAAAATAGCACAACATCCATTAATGGATACTGCTCAGTGGGACATGATTACTTTTATTTGTCAAAAATGCACACACAGTATCGATGGAATAATGGAGTACTTAATGTATATGTGTGCGTGCGTGAGTGTGTGTGGGACTGGACTTCATTCTCAGCCATTCATTATTTGTATTTTGCAGTTCTAGTTAGTATAACACACATTTTTTTTTAATTCATCACTGTGTCTTTCATTTTGCCAATGTCATTTCTGGCTTATTACCTGAACAGTAAAATTCAAGTTGCGGAATTCAGAATTAAAACTATTCTAAAAATCTATTTTGGCAGAAGCTGGTGTGATATAATGACCTGCAAGCCTGCTCTTTCTTGTCATGTGTATGTTTCTGCATATTTGTTAAATTCTGGGTTTTTTTCTGCTACTTCATATTAGTTTGTTTACCTCAACATCATTAGTGTCTGCTCTTAATTTTGCCTTAGCATTGCAAATGTACATGATGTGAGAAACATGACATAAATTAAAATAATATTAAATCTGGAATTTTGTATCATAAACTACAGTACCAGATTACTCTAATTTCTGGGATTCTTTATCATAAACTATATTACCTGATTCTGCATTCATCAAACACCAGTATCTTGTATATATCTTAAACCACACTTTGCAACAAAGTTTGTTTCATTAAACAGAATGAAGAAACGATGCAGCTGTAAGTAAAACTGCTGTGGTCTGTTGTCATTCTTAGCGAATATCACAAATGTGTCCACAAATAACTTCTGTTATGTTTCAAAGCAGACTGTGGCCACCCTTCTGTTATGCAAGGCTACATATGTACAATCTGCTATATCTGATTGCAATCAGCTTAGTGCCTGTCAAAAGAAGTTACGTATGGTGTTGCTGACTCTAAACAGGGCAAACTCCTGGGGTCTGAAAACCAGCACCTTACTCCAAACAACATAAATAATCGTTCAGAAAGATCACAGTTTACGTGAGTTCAGTCCATGCCATACCTCTCAACTGTCCAGTTTTTCACAGAGTGTCCAGATTTTTGCCTATTTGTTGGTCTGTTCCTCATAATGCTTGTGGTTTTCTGGCAAATTACTGAGGATTGAACTCACTAAATAATGGCATACATTTGAGTTTCACACTTGTTTCACACTTCATATCCTTCAGAAAATGCATGCCAACACAAATCCTATTATTCTAGCAAGTATCTAAGTTTATAAGAGCAATATTTAAAATCTGTCCATATTTCTAGGCTTTTGCCCCTCCCCCTTAATTTTAAGTTCCATCCAGATTTCTTGTGCTAAGAAGTTGAGAGGTCTGATCCATACAAATAATCGACTACAAATACTTAGATATAAAATTATGTTAAGAGGAGCAGTGGTGTCCCTACCTCTCAACCTGCAGACGTTGAAAATAGGAACAAGGACCCTCGAAAAAGATGAAGAATAGTTAGCTAAAAATCGAAACCTCTAATTACCATAACATTTGAATACCATATAGTATATAACTCTTCCCACTTCCAGTAGGAACATGGGATACTACTCGGAAACACATTCAAAATACAGAGTGACAAAAATGATGGGAAAATATAAGCACATTATCAAAGAGACAGTGTAAAATCTGTAGATTACACTGCACAAGGTCATTTATTTTTGCTTCTGAAAAAAAAAAAGACTTGTTAAGATATGCGTTGTTTTTCATTAAATTATTTGTGCCACTAGTATGTCGGGCATGTAGTGTTGCTTTCTATGTATTAAACAGCTTCAAAAATCACATATGATGAGGGCAATTCAGAAGACTGTGTGAAAAGAAAAAAACAAGCTTGATAATAGAGACGTACCTTGCAAATAGGGACATCCTAAATCAGGCTTGAAAATGGGAACATTCTTCCAAAATATGGAAAGTTGAGAGGTCAGTGGGTTGCCATACGTGTTGCTTTGCTACCATGCGTCCATGTGAACAGTGGGAGTATAGAAAATAAATGTGCAGTATGTGACAGAGAGAGGTATCTGAAGCCAAATATATAGTTTCCCAACCTTTTATTGCTAGTTAATGAACTATAAATATGTTTCTATAGTTCACAGTACCAGTTATTTTATTCATTCCATCTCAGACCCATATATTCCATTATGCAACCAACTGCACAACAATATTACAAACTTTATCCAATGACATACACTTTCATCTAGTGTATTTTGCAAGGAGGCAGGACCCCATGCCCTCCCTGTATAGGACACTCCCCTTACATTAACTCCATGGTTGCAGAACCATGTAGAAAACAGACGATATCACAAACAGGGAATGAATGTCAGCTGACAACCCTGCATCAGTAAATGGCTGATTAATTTTAATTACTTCCTTCCAGCTCTGATCACAACAGTATAATGATATCATACAGATAACTGTTAGCTAAGTGATCTGTTCCACATCTTCACATAATCAGTTATCACTTAACTAAATCCGCATTTAACTGCTTTAGAGTACAACCCATGTGACAAGTAGAAACATACTTTGTCACTTGCTTAAATGACCATTTTAAAATTTGTATCTAATAGACAGTGGATATAAAAAGTGTACAGACCCCGCCAGGTTTTTGTGATATAAAAAAATGAGACCACAATAAATCATTTCAAAACTTTTGCCAGCTTTAATGTCACCTATAACCTGTACAATACAGTTGAAAAACAAACAAATCTGTTAGGAGAAAAATATAAAAAAATAAAAAAAACATACAATAAGCTGGTTGCATAAGTGTGCACACCCTTAAACTAATACTTTGTTGAATCACCATTTGATTTAATTACAACATTCAGTTCTTGGGTACACACCTGCCATCAATTAAAGAGACTCTGATTAACCCCAAATAAAGTTCAGCTGTCCTAGTAGGATTTTCCTGACATTTATTCAGTTGCCTGCTACAGCAAAAGCCATGGTTCACAGAGAGCTTGCAAAGCATCAGAGCGATCTCATTGTTGAAAAGTATCAGTCGGGAGAAGGGTACAAAAAATATTCCACAGCATTGGATATACCATGGAATACAGTGAAGACAGTCATCAAAAAGAAGAGAAAATATGGGATAACAGTGACATTGCAAAGAACTGGATGTCCCTCCAAAATTGATGAAAAGACAGGATGAAAACTGGTCAATGAGGCTGCCAAGAGACATACAGCAACACTGAAGGAGGTGCAGGAATTTCTGGCAAGTACTGGTTGTGTACTACATGTGACAACAATCTCCCGTATTATCCATATGTCTGGACTTTGGGGTAGGGTTGCAAGACAGAAGCCTTTTCTTACACAGAAAAACATGCAGGCCTGGCTAAAATTTGCAAAACAATACATCAAGTCTCCTAAATGCATGTGTGAAAATGTGTTATGGTCTGATGGGACCATGGTTGAACTTTTGGATACAATTTCAAAAGGTATGTTTGGCACAAAAACAGCACTTTGCATCACCAAAATACACCATCCCCAAGGTGAAGCATGGTGGTGGCAGTATCATGCTTTGGGGTTGTTTAGAACTGGGGGTTTAGTCAAGGTGGAGGGAATTATGAACAGTTCCAAATACCATTCACTTCTGGTCCAAAATTGAATTGGCAAATTTTTAGCATATAGTTTAAAATGCTAAAGGAACAAACTGGTGAAATTAAAATACATATCTTACATTGTATTTACAGGCTGTATGAATCTTGTGAACTGAATTACCCCGCTCTGCCCGCCCTCCCTCCACACCTCACCCCACCCCAATTCCCACCCACCCCAGTACTGTTAAATTCATACTATCATAGCCACTCCCTCCTTCCTTCCTCCCCATTCAGCATCTCTCACTCCACCCCTTCTTTCCTCCCAATCAGTATCTCTCATCACCAAAGGTTCTTCCCCCTTCTTTCCTCACAATCAATATCTCTCACCACCAAAGTGTCCTCCTACTCTACAACTGTTGTTTTCCCTTCCTTCTTACCATATTCAGGTAACATCAAGCCCTAAAATGACCAGAACTCTTGATACACTAGCATCAAAAAATACACTATCAATTTCTCTGCTGTCAGTGTTGCTTATCCTTTATCTCCTCACCGCCTATGAAGCCTGTTACTGCCTCGGATTCCACTATCCAAATTGTTAAATTGTCAAACTATTACCCCAGACTTCTCAAATAAGACATCTTATTTAGCTATCCCCCACACATCTAATCTCACATCCCCTTTAAATTATCACCCAATTAAAGCCTTAAACTCCAACCCCAGGGACAAACATTATCTAAAACTTATAAATAAATGTCTAAAGCTCATAATCAGACTATACTACAACCTCATACTAGACGGGGATATACATCCCAATCTTGGCCCATCTTCATCTACTGCTATTAACTCCTATGACACCACTCCCACCATTAAACTACCCCTAGGCAAAACCACTAAACAATAAAGTACACAACCTACATGCCCTATTAGCAGTCCATTCCCCAGATATAATGTGTCTTACAGAAACATGGCTAAAACCTACTATTGCTGATAATGAGGTATTACCACCAGGATATAACATTCACCAATTAGACCACACTACTAAAAAGGGAGGAGGAATAGCAGTTTTTTACAAACACACACTAAGTGTTAATAGGGATTCTATACAGCCACTCCCATTTAATAATGTTGAAATCCTTATAACTAAACTTCAAATTAACCACAACAAATGCATAAATATTGTCTGTGTCTACATTTCCCCAGGTAATAATATAAGCACCTTAGAAGATATCCTCCAATGGTTATCCACTACCCACCCCCCAAGAAACCATTGTTCTAGGTGATTTCAACATTGATTATTCCACCTGCTCAGCTGAATAATATGGGCTGAATATATCAATCTTTTCAAGTTCAGTCAAATAATAACAGCAAACTCAACAATAGAGAAAGTATTCCTGATTGGATTCTTATCAATAGTCATCCCCAATTGTATAAATGTGGAACCCTCCCTGATGACCTAAGTGATCACACTCTAACTTACATTATTAAGCATAAATGAGAGATCTCCCATCAGACTACCTATAAAACAATCAGAAATACCAAGAGCTTCAATCCTGTAAATTTCCAAAATGAACTTAACTCAGTCAGCTGGTCAATCCTAAAACATATACCACTAGAAAAGGCAGTAGCATACTTTAATACTAAATTCTGAAGCATCCTTGACTCTCATGCCCCTGCACATACTATGAAAACTAAAACAAATACAGCACCATGGCTCACAAAGGAAACCAAACTAAAAAGCAAACTTAGAAATAAAACCTAGGCCAACTGGTGAGCAACTAAAATCCCTCTCTACCAAAAGAAATACCATCAGCTTAGGAATTATATAAAAAATCCATTCAGCTACACAAAAAAAAGCTACTACCAGAACCTGCAGCAAAAACACCAAAACAATCCCCAAAAGTTCTGGGCAGGTATAAACCGGCTTCTTCATCCAGGAAAATCTACCATTCCAATCCTATCAAACCACACCCAAAACCCCCCTGAGGCTATTGCTAGTGCTTTTAATAATTTCTTCACTGAAACAATCCAGCCTCTTGCTAACCAGCTCATTCCCACCCACTCTAATTCCCCTACTAACACACCCACTACTCATTCCCCCTTTAACTTCCAATTCGTCTCTACCACTACCCTATCTGCTGACCTTCTCCCAGCAGAGTTCTTACACAAACTGCTGATGCCATAGCATTCCTCATCTCTATCCTGATCAATAAGTCCTTAACTGTTGGTGCTATCCTCCTCATCTGGAAAATATCCCATGTTATCCCACTCCACAAAGGTGGAAGTTCAACAGAATTATCCAATTATACACTCATTGCCATTCTTTCACCACTGGCCAAAATAATGGAAAAGTGTGTCCACAAACAAATTATGCACCATCTCATTCAGAATCATATGCTGGCTGTTTCTCAGTATAGCTTTAGGCCACATCATAGCACCACCTTCGCCCTCCTTTCCTTCACCAATGCCATATATCAAAACAGAAATAATAATAATATGCTATCATCAGCCCTCTTTTTAGACCTCTCAAAGGCCTTTGATATGGTCAACCACCAATTACTCATCCACTCTCTGAAGTCTATTTCCCTGGACAACCATACTATACAGTGGTTCCAATCCTAGCTGAGTGGTAGACAACAAGCTGTATTATGGCAGGGCAAACTATCCACCCTGTTACCTCTCACCCTTGGAGTTCCCAGGGCTCTATTTTAGGTCCTCTACTCTTTTCTGTCTTTATCAATAACCTACACACTGCCATCCTAGAAGCAACCTGCATCCAATACGCAGATGATTCCATCCTGATCTGCACAGCTTCCTCCCCAACAGCCCTGCAAACCTTAACCCAGAATACATTTAACACAGTTGAAAACTGGCTCTCTAATCACCGTCTTCTGTTGAATCTTAACAAGACTAAACTGCTACTCATTACCCCCATGTGTAGGTCCACACCACTTTCCTTTTCTATAATATCAAACAATGGCACTTCTATTTCCCTGGATAACCATACTAAGCTCTTAGTGGTAACAGTAGATAGTAATCTCAAATTCGATCTGCACATCAACAAAACTATCAAAACCATTAATAAGAAGCTTGGCTCATTATATAGAAATAAACCTTTTCTAACCCCAATAGCTAGGACTGCAATTGCCCGCTCTCATCTTCTCTCTACCCTTCTATATGCTTCCCCATACTCTCTAACCTAAACAAATCAGAGCTTACCAAGCTCTCTCACTGTTGCCACCATATTTCCAGATTTGCCACCGAGTCCACGTATAGGATACATCACTGCCAAAACCTCAATCTCCTAGGGTGGCTAGAACTGCCAAGCTTACTTCGGTTCAATCAGCTAATCACAGCACATAATATTCTCAACCAATCCGAAAACACCCCCGCACTTAAAAATATCATAAAACCATATAGTAACTCCAGACCATTACGCTCATTCAACAAGCTGTTAGCCCAAACACACAAAGCTAATAACTCAGCTGGAAAATCCCTGTTTGCCAACTTTGTTGGCAAAGCTTGGAATTTACTTCCAGCGAACCTTACCCTTGAACCCTCTCTAAGTCTCTTCAAAAAAGGCTGCAAACAGTATTTTAAAATCACCTGGCTCTGTCCATATATCAACCCTGATTAATCTCCATGACTATTCCCTAGCTTAATAGTACTGTATACACTTCTTACCTACAAATGCTTGTTGTCACTTTTTTGTCCTGTACATTACTTTGTAAATAATAATTGTTGCTGTAATCCACTTGTTTTATATTCTATTACACACTGTTAATATTGTGAATCCCTCTTGAGGGCCACACCTTACAGACTTTGTGATATGCTTAGCATGTATGCATGTTTTTTATCTGTGTAATTGGAGCTTTTCTCCCTGGGCCTCCACTGAAAATGGATATGTATTCAGTCGGACTATCCCAGTCAACAAATGCAAAATAAAACAAATAAATAAAACCTTCAGGCATCTGCTAGAAAGCTGAAGATGAAGAGGAATTTCACCTTTCAACACAACAATGATCCCAAGCATACATCCAAATCAACAAAAGAATGGCTTCACCTGAAGAAAATTAAAGTTTTGGAAAGGCCCAGCCAGAACCCAGACCTTAATCCGAAAATCTGCGGGTTCACCTGAAGAGGGCTGTGCACAAGAGATGCCCTCACAATCTAACAGATTTGGAGTGCTTTTGCAAGAAAGAGTGGGCAAATATTGCCAAGTCAAGATGTGCCATGCTGACAGACTCCAACCCAAGAAGACTGAATGTTGTAATTAAATCAAAAGGTGTTTCAACAAAGTATTAGTTTAAGGGTGTGCACACTTATGCAACCATCTTATTGTATGTTTTTATTAGTGATAGATATAGATATAGATATCTTGTCACCCATCTCTACAAACATACAAACACACAATTAAATACATACATACACACACACACATATATATATATATATATATATATATATATATATATATATATATATATATATATATAAATAAATGTTATTTTATGTTTTTGTATGTTTTTATGATGCTGTGTAACTGGAGCTATTCTCCCCGGGCCTCCACTGAAAATGGACATGTATCCAGTTGGACTAGCCCAGTCAACAAATGTAAAATAAAATAAAATAAATATATCTATTTATATATATATATAGTTCCCCTTCAAACCATCAAACGTTTAAAACATCGAAGTTCAGATCATTGACCAGAACATCGAGTTTGAAAATATTGAAGGTTTGAAGGGGAAGAAAAAGGTAAGTGTAGGTGGGAGAACGTTTGTGTTTTTGCCTGCATACTGTGTGTGTCTATGTGCCATCTGTGTGATGGCACTACAGATAGGGTACGGAAAATGGGAGATTTCCCTTTACTCCACTGTAATGCGGTCTCGGAGTTGGAGTATTAAAGTAAAGGGGGTGTGCAGGGGTTGCAAAGCCCTTCTGCATACAATTGTTAAAATTTCTTTTTTTTTTTTTTTTTTTGGTTACACTTGTAACCTTAGTTGTTTCAAAATTCGATGTTCTGGTCTCGATGATCAGAACTTAGATGTTTTGAAATTTCGATGGTTAGAAGTGGAACTATATTATATATATATATATATATATATATATATATATATATATATATATATATATATATATATACAACACACATATATATATATATATATATATATATATATATATATACACACACACACACACTTATGAGTGTCTTTTAAGTGATCAAATTGTGCATTCATCTCACAAAAAAAAATCTGTGACAGCTGATCAAAAATCAGCCGACTGTACAATGCTATCTTTTCATGTGTCAAATTGCAAAAAGTGCCGAATGGGAAATTTGCCCTTTTACCATGGTAGTGCAATATATATATATATATAGAGACCAACTGGCATAATAGCTAAGGTCTTTGAGGTCTTTGCCTCCCATGCACAAGGTACAAGGTTCAATCCTGACCTGTGACCAGTGACTGTTTGGAGTTTGCATGTTCTCCCTGTGTCTCACTAGGGTTCCTCCCACTTCCAAAAACATACTGAGTGTTTCCATCAGCAATAAATGGAGATGTGGGCAGCAGCACAGACTCTACATGGTGGCCTGTAGGGGGAAGAGTTGTACAGATCAACCACTTTGGGCATCTACTGTGGTGCACAGTATCCTCAAGATAGGAGAACATGGATCACAGACTGCTTGCCATGGCAGGATAAGCCACTCAGTGGTGTAAAATATGGCTCTAGATGAGTTGGTCATGTCATGGGTAGTTACCGGTGATAAGTGGGTTGAGGACCGAGGCTACTCTGACTTATTCCAGGGATCCATGCTAATGGTGGGAGGGGTGTATGTGACCCTATTGGCCAGTGTGTGCCCACCATAAAGACCGTAAAGCCCAGCAGCCCTGGGTCAATATGCTACTGGATGGACAGTGTCTAGTTACCCAGCTTGGGTTACCTGGGATAGCTCTGTTGGGTGAAAGCTGGACATAAAACCAATCAACCTGCCAAACATGAACTGAGAATTGCTACACTTAATGTAGGTTCACTGACAGGGCACAGCTTGAAAGTGGATGATATGATAGGAGGATGGACATCCTATGTATACAAGAGACAAGATGGAATGGCAGTGCAGCAAAGCCACTTGGCTTGGGATCCAGACTCTACTACTCAGGAGGGGGACAGACTAGAAAATAGTGTGGGAATTGTGGTGAGAGAGAGAGTTCAGAAGGCAGTGAAGGATATCATCAGAATTAGCGACAGACTCATGGCAATCAGACTCCACTGTAATGCTAAGTCAGTGTCCATAATCCTAGCCCATAGCAAGGTTGTGATGGTCAGGAAAAGAGTGCATTCAGACAGAAATTGCAGGATCTACTAGACAAAGCAAGACAACAGAAATTAATTGTGATAATGGGTAACTTGAATGCACATATTGGGCAAACGGAACAAGATATGAGGACTGCCTGGGTCCACTTGGGATTCCTGTGCAGACAACATCAAGGCCCTATCCCAGTATTGTGTCTCCTACGGGCTTTTGAGGGAAGATCTATGCGTGACATACAGGGCATTGTCAGACCCCACTCTGATGGACCTCCGGCATATCCACAAAACAAAGAGCACCAGAATTACCCATTCTAAAGACTTAAACCTTACCTGTGATATAAATAGGACTTGCTGCAGAGATAGGTATATATCTCAGAAACTCCCCCATCTATGGAACAGGCTCCCCATCCATGTGAAGCAAAGTTCCTCCCTAACCAAATTCAAGTGTAACTTGGACAATTGGATGGGAAATTGGAAATTTATAACTGGTTTGGCACTTATGTCTCTAATGAACACAGGTAACCTGTAAGTGGTTCATCTCCCAGACCCATATTTACACTTATGAAGTGTATCAGAACTTGTCAGAGATTTGGGATGCATGGCTAGGCTTAAAAAGGCCTTAGTAGTCGTTAACCTAGTAAATACCTATGAAAATATGAACCTATGAAAGGTATTAAAATATTTCATGATAAATAATAAAACAGCTAACAGGAGACTACTGAATACAGTAAACAGCAGAGTTTCAACCACAGAGATATAAAGAAGAATACAGTTGGATAGTTTCTCACAGATGCAGAAAACAATACTAAACTATTCTCACTAAATGTCCCTGACTAACTAAAGAATTACTCTTCCCTGACTAGTTACTAAAGCAAGGCAAGAGTGGCGGCTCATGGTATCGGTCTGCAGGACTGCAACCCCCCAGCTGTGGAAGAAAGAAAAAGAACATGTTTACTTTAAAATAAAAAAAATATATTTATAAATTTAATATTTTAATACTGGCTAATTGCTGTAAGTGAGTCCAACTGACTCGCAATTCCTGGAACTCGATCTGCGCATGCTCAGTGAGTTCTGTTTTTTTTTTTCCCCCGACTGTAATCTGCTTCTAGACTGCTGCAAAATCAGTCCAGATTGAGGAGAAAAAAGGCATCAGTGTTATGCCCAGAAGACTATGTGGTTAACAGCACAGTGAATTGGAAGGGGGTTGGACTGCCACATCCGCAGTCACGTACGTGACGCGGACGGCTGGATGGATACTGGTCGGCTCTCGGTCTCTTCCCAAAAAAGAGTGCGAGAAACAAATCAGCAGTACACAACGCCTAGCAGGCATATTGCACATTTGAGGGCTTTCATTACCTGCTACTATACTTTACTGAAAGGTGCTTCATTCTGTTTCTAAAAAAAACAACTTGTGTCTCTGTTATTTCATTTTTTTTTTGGGCTTATGAGAGTTTGTTCATTTGAACAGACCGACGAGCAGCTGCAGCAAAGGAATTTTAATATCAGGAATGACTGACTGTAAGGATCTGTAACATACGAGGGCAAAGACAAAAATAAGAAAATATATCAGGGATGTTCTCACAACTTAGGGACAGGTAAGCAGTATGTTGGTGGATGTGTGTGTGTGTGTGTGTGTGTGTGTGTGTGTGTGTGTGTGTGTGTGTGTGTGTGTGTGTGTGTGTGTGTGTGTGTGTGTGTGTGTGTGTGTGTGGTGTGCCTGTGTGAGTGAACGAGGCTGTGTGCCTGTGCTAACTTGATGCATGGGCCACTGGTGGTCTCTGCCATAGGAAAGTGTAATCTTGCACTGACATGTCTCTGCATTATAGAATTGGTCCCTTTAAGCTGTAGCTCTTAACTACCAGCAGTAGCATTCTTTCAGAATCCCCAGATGAGTCATAAGTCATGACAGTGGGTCCCTGGATATGCAGAGGCCAAAAAGTAAAATGTAGAATTTAGTACAAAATCATTCATTAAAAGGGTTGATTTTACCTACCAGTTAATTGCAAAGACTTTTATTTAACATTTAAGTGAAAATAATTTGCAGTAACCATAATGAAGAATTGTCAGATCTCCAACGGTGTGTTAAATACAGCAACTTTTTTGTCATAAATTTATTTTTTCTTTTTTTTTTTTATTTTCGTGACTCTCATCACCATATAGACTCATAACTAAGTAAAGCTCCTTTCATTTATAAAAATAACAAGGTTAAGAATGTCTAAACAATTATGGGTTCATTATATGGCTAAGGGAATCATCAGAAAATGTCATAAAATAATCTTTACTGACTAAATATTGCTGTTGTAAATGTACTTCAGGATCCTAATCCTATCCTAGCCTTACTATATAATTTGATTTGCTATCCTGGTTTCTTTATGGCAGACCTGAAAGCAAGCATGGAATAGAGTATGTGGTTCTTCCATTTATGAGGTATTTAGTTGGGTTTCCTTCTTTTTAAGTTTTTTTTTCTTGTTATGACAGACCTAAACAGAGTTTTTTTTCCTGTTATGGCAGAACTGAACGGAGGTTTTCCTTTGTTTTCTGGCAGAAGTAAGTGTGTGTGTGTGTGTGTGTGTGTGTGTGTGTGTGTGTGTGTGTGTGTGTGCGTGCATGCGTGCGTGCCTGCGTGTGTGTGTGTGTGTGTGTGTGTGTGTGTGTGTGTGTGTGTGTGTGTGTGTGTGTAATACCCCAGTTACATATAGCTGGTGGCTAGAGAGAAGTGAACTCAGGAACTAGACTCAAACCCTGAGTCTTGGGAAACAGGTAGCTACAGCTTAGCTTCCCTACCCACTGCCACTTGTAAAATTTTTGCCTCAAATTTTTGTTCTGTTCCTCATAATGTCTGTGGTTTTCAGGATTTTCAATTCACTAAATAATGACAGGCAATTGAATTTCAGACTTCATATTCTTCAGAAAGTACATGGTAACACAAATCCTTTTATTCTAGCAATTTTCTGTTTATATGATCAATATTTGAAAATTGTCCCTATTTTTGGGGATGTATAGTGACTTTGTCCAGGTTTTTGCGCTAAGAGGTTGACAGCTATGGTGAGAACCGAATTCACTGAATATGTTTGGGGCTGTATCCCCCATTATTGTCTTTGTCTAGCTGTTTTGTGCTAAGTGATTGAGAGCTGTGGTGAGAACTTAATTCACTAAATGATAGCCACTTAGGTTTCAGCCTGTCTTTCAAGAAATAGCTGATTTGTATAGTGGTATGTTGCTCTGACTGTAGTCCACAGAGTCCTGGGTTCAAGGCTTAGCAGTGAAATGCATGGTGGTAATGCAGCATTTTATTCTAGAAACTTTCCAATATTATACAAGAAATGTTTAAAATGTGTCCCTAGTTTTGAGGCTTTTGTCCCCCCAATAAATGTTTTTTTCCAGATTTCTTGAACTTCAAAGTTGACAGATACAGTTGAGTGTTGAGTGGATTTTATAAGGAGCTGAGAGCTTGAAGAGAAGTTTAGTGCTGCTTATGCTGAATCTGCTTGCATTGTTAGCACAACAGGGAGTATACTTGCTTTTGATGCAGAAGACTGTGGGTTCTACTCCCACAGTATATAGATGCATTGCTAATACTGTACTGTGTTGTACTTTTAAAGGGTGTAGATGCTGCAGTCCTGAGAATGTCCTCTTTGGCGGAGATACCTAGTAATGATGAACCTGTTATCAGTTTGTCATCCATTCCCTATTGCAATATTACTAGCATATCATTTTTTTATTGTAACATAGGCAATTTATTCCTCAAGGGCAACAGGTACTTTATTTGTAGATGAAACAATGAAATATAAAGTTGTTTGCTAGCAGCAACCTCTTCATTTAGTTACAGATCTCTTTAATGTGGAATTATTTAGATGACTTTTACTTCTGCAGAGATGTGCATATTTACTGATACTGGTGGGATGTAGAAGTTTGAGTAGACTTTTATGATGGAAATGTTCTGAATTGGGCAGTTTTGTCATTATTGCTGCATGCATTTTGTTTCATTGTTTACTGAAAAATGTTCACAACAATACATTTAGAATTCCCTCTAACAACTGCACTGTATTATGAAAGGAATATAATTTAATACAATCAGGAAGGTGTATCAAAGAACACATGCATGTTTCCTGTGCAAGGGGCCTATGATTTGAAAACAGCCCAGAGTTAATCTTTATCTGCCACTGGCCAGACGGATTTTCTTTGAATGTGGGTTTCAATGCTGTTCCAATGAATGTGAGTTTCAAGGGTAGAGAAGTTTTAATGCTAAGTCTATCTTCATTGTGAGGCTGCATTGCTTTGTTTAGCAGATGCCTATTAGTGTTAGTGTTTGTGCTGTAAAATGTAAAATGAAACCTTAAATGAAATCCAAATCATTGCAGAAGTAAAGCAGTATGCATATTACAGTGTTTTTGGTAAATGGGGTGAAATAGCCACGTAATGGGACATTGGAATAGCTGCAGGGGGGAGGCCCCATTTGACCATGATTTTGTGAGGGAGGAAGGGAAGGGAGGCAAACTCAGACAGCCTCTCAATTGTCCAGATTTTTGCAGAATGAATAGATTTTTGCTTCTTATTTTTGGTTTGTTCCTCAATTATGTATATCCAAACTTCTCAACTGTCACCAGTTTTGGCTCAAAATGTTGCTCTCCCCTTAATAATCCCTCTGCAAAATGGCAAATTTGTAAGAAAACATGGAGGGTTTCCAATTAATAATGTCCCAGTTTTTGTGATTTTTTTAGCATAGCTCCACCCCTTTCTAGTTAGTCACACCCCTTCCAGTTGGCCCCACCCATTTAACTGTCTCATGCAGCCCCCTTTTGATTTGAAGTCACCAGCCACCACTGCAAGGCAAGCTGAGGTGTGCTGAGTTACCACAGCAAAAGCCAGATAATGCCTGTCTTTGTATGGATATATGAGATATGGTATATCCTGACAGAGATCGTTCCTGTCAGGTTCCAAAGTGCTGCTGCAAGAGTTCCAAAGAAACCAGATGCTGGTTAGAGGATGACATCACCTCTGGTTACCTGACTGTGGTACAATACACACGCAGAGCTTTGCTAAGATCTGTGGCAGCTTCTGAAAGCTATAACACAATTTCAAACTTTTCATCCTTCCAGGGTTCTCTAATAAACATATACATTTGATCAGTTACAACAATACAACCTAATATACATGCCTACATTTCTGTCTAGCAGGACCTACTGTTGATGTATTTTTAATACAAGTAACTTTACAAATATATTTTTAACTCAAACATCTGTACAAATCAGTGTGATACTCAAATAACATAAAATTATTTACAAAACTTCAGTTAGCTATGCTGGTAGATGTACACATGTATTGCCCTGCTCTCCCTGGCACAGATGGCACTACCTCATAACATTACACCTGGTATGAGGAAAAATATAGCACAATTATTTTTGAAAAGTGCATTACTGACACAACCTTTACCTATTGTTTAACAATGTTCTTTCTTTATGTGGTTATTTTGCCATGATGAGCATCCCATCATATCTTTTAGCAATAATACAGGCCTAGATTATGTGTTATGTAAGTATTTGATCATTGTGTTGGGAATTTACTCCTGTGACAAAAACTAGTGAGTAAATCACCATCAGTGTCACTGAATTGTAGCACAGCTTATGCCCAAGGAGGGATGTAAAGATTATTAGTTAATAAACCTTCATTTTGTGTTGCAGATGTTTCGGCCTACTGATTGCCACTTGCAGTCATTGACATACTAGTTGTATTTTTCCTAATATATAATATCATACTTTTGTCTTTTCAAAGGTTGCCTGGAATACAGTGTTTCCATTTCCCAGTCAACATTTGCACTCTTAAAACACAGAAATAGACTCCTAAGGATAAGTTAGCAGCCCGTCCATAGGCTTAAGACACCCAGTTGTTAATGAGCTGCCTCTGGTAACCAAAAGGTACCGAGTTTCATTCCTTCAATCTCCATTTTCCCACTATATGCATCTGAAAATGAACACCTCTGTCTAGTAGACTTGCTTGGATAACAAATATATTTGAAAAAGAGCCCACAGAATTTAATATTATATCTGGTACTGAATACATCACATATATCTGCAAACATTTGTTATTCCCTCAGATCATATAGGAAAGGTGAGCTGATAAGTCAGGTTTAACATACATTTTTGAAAAGTAGCCATTAGTAGCTGGTTGTGTGTGGCACTATATTTTTTTCTTTTTGGGAATAGAGAGTATATGTTTAGATGAAAAACAGAAGGGAATAATTCTGCCATCTTTTTTTTATTACATAAAGGTTTTCTACTTCTTTCGCACTACAGTATAAGAAGCTGCGACTATGAGTGGACAAAAGTGAATGCACTGAGGATCAGAATCCCTGAACTGCATTTACTGAAAAAAACTTGCTGAAAAACAAGCAAGACCCCCCCACAACCCCTGAGCTTATATATACCACCTCCATACTTGCATCAACTTGAAGAAGGGGTAAATTCTCCCCAAACGTGCGTCCATCCCAGCACAACTTACAAACACTGATTTCCTATGCAGGAGCTCTGCTTATCAGTGGGTTAAACCTCAGGCAACTGAAGCAAGAGTGTTCAGTCTTCATCCACCAGTAGAGTAATGGAAAAATATGTAGGCCTTCTGCTTGGACTAGCTCACTTAGAAGTTGCTAACTTATTTGAAAGAAGCTAGTCATTTTTTCAGAAATATACTCAAAAGAAAAGAAAAACACTTTTGCCCAATTAGATTTATATAGTTTATTGATCCATCTGTATAACACAGGTGATTATGACTGACTTGCCAGTAATAACTACTTTAAATGGATTCTAAGATATTTGCCTTTAAACTGATAATGTTGAGGTAAATTTATTGAAATCTGTTTTGAGAATACATAACAAGTTGAGATTATGATCAGATGCTTGATCATATTTTTACAATACCTAGGAAGAGTTGGCCGCCTCCTTTATTATCAGTTTAAAAAAAGTACAGGAGCATGAAGTCTCTAACAGGTACAGATTTGAAGCTTCTGCATCCTCAGTCAGGGACAAATCCAAAGATAATGGTGGCTGCTCTGTCTGTGATGTAGAACAAGGCTCTGCAATAATGGTGAGGGGGTATATGTAAAACATTGCTATAACAAGTATGGTATAGTAATCTTTTATATATGAACATCAGTACAACAAAACTGCTTTGTTTTGATTTGGGGGCACAATCAACATGCTTCATGTATTACATAGTAGTGTATTGTAATACATGAATACATGCTTCATGTATTACAGTGCAATACTATGTAGCACAAATGTTGATTATTGAAGCATTACTTGTGCTGGTATCTGGCCATAAGGTTCAAGCTGAAGTGATCACACTTTGTAGATGGGTCTATATTAGATGCTAGACTGTTTAAATGTTCGAATCTCTAAAGGTCGACCTTTAGAGATAGAACAGTTAAGCTATCAAAGTTTTACAAAAATTAAAAAAAAAAAATACACAATAGAAAAAAAAAACTAAAGGGTTTAAGTGCGATCTCGGAGTTGGCATATTTAAGTAGCAGGGGGTGTGGGGTGCAGGGGGGCTTGCCCCCCTGCCTAAACCCTTTCTACATGCTTTTTTTATATACTTTTTTACTATTTCAAACGTTTAAGTGTTTAATCTGTAAAGGTCGACCTTTACAGATTTGAAAATTTAAGCGTTTTTTTCTAGTAATATAGACCCTTGCAGATTCACAACCTGTATATTGGCCATGCATTATTGACATGATGAAATAGTAAAATGCACATTTAAATGACTTATTAACATTTTCTACACATAAATCTAATTGTTACTAATTGTTAATTAGTAATCTGTAGTTATATTCATTAGTTGTTGACTACTTGAGTATAATTTCTTACTCTCTTATTGGTAGGAATTTACAGTTTTGATAATTTTGAGTAAGAACAAAGCTAAATGGGAATAACATGGCAGCAGTTTCCTAATATCTTGGTAAGCATTTCAGTTATCATGTGTGACATAACTGCATCAGACAAACAACAATTAATTGATCTTTAATTAAACAGCAAAACTTTTCATAAATCAATCAGTTAAAATGTCATAATGTCATAAACCACTAATGTGGTAAATAAGATTACAGAACAGCAATGCAAATGTAAACAGTTAAAACTGTTTTTGAACATGATCTACAGAGATAAAATAACCGATGAAAGCTGTTTGAGCAAACTAAGTATTCCTGTGGAGTTCATCATGATGCCCTGAAAGTACCTGTATTATATCCACATATATGTCAAGATGGCGAGTGTTGAGCATCTGCTACAAACTTGCTGCTGCGGTTGAGTGTGTTGTGTCAATGTCCATGGCCATGGTAATGCCAAAGACAGCTCCACCACTGAAACCAGTGACCAGACAGGAAGACATCAAGGCATACCTGATAGCCTTCGAGTAGTATGCCCACCAAGATAAAAGTGATTGGAGTGTTTGGCATGGAATGCTTAGACCTTTGCATACTGAAGAGCTTTTAAAAGCTTTTATGGGCATTGAAGGACTGAATATCAGGACCAGGTATAATAAAAAGGGCATTGCTCATCAGAGCTGGTATTCTCTCTAAGACACAAGCTCAGAAGTTTCATAGATGGACATTTTTGCCTTGTCAAAACAGTAGATTTTGATTATGTGGTTTAAAACATCTTATTAAATTGTGGTTTAATACTGAGGATCAATATATTAAAATTAAAATAATAGAAATATTAGTCATTGACAAATTTGAAGAGGACTTAGTCTGCTACTTTCGGAAACTGGGTGTTTCAAAATAACCTTAAATGTGTTGAAAATATTGTTCTGACAGAGAGATCATTATGCAATAAAACTATATGTAAAACTGAGCAATCTGACCCTTGAAAAAGCATGTGCCAATTTCTGCTAGCAAACAGAAAGTATCAAATGCTGACATACTACGTTTTGAATATTGACAAAAGGGACACATAGCTAAATTCTGCACTAAAAATTTTAACACTGTTATTCTAATGAAAACTGTAACCAGTGAAAGACATTATACTAATGATATTACGCATACAGCATGTCATGAATTGTCTTGAATAAGAGTCAGCCTTTTTCTACTGTGCTACAGCAAAGATGACTTAAGTAGAGTGTCTTACTTGATGGCAAGCAGCTACAGAGGCTGCTGGATAAGTATGTATGCAAAACAAAACCTTAGTAATAAAAAAAATTACTTTTGAAGTAGCCTGCATTCACAGAGATAGAAAACAGCATACCATTTCTTGATTATTAGTGCAAATTTTGTTTGGGAAAATTCTTGTTAATGTAGTTCCAAATTTAAAACACGTTATGGTAATAGGGAAAACCGTTCCCCGCCGTGGAGGTATTTTTGGAAGCAATGGAAAGACAGTCATCCTTTTAACAGAACATCTTATCAGTGAAAGGATAGGAAACAGAAGTGAATGTCCAAAGGTAGAGACATTTGGCTATGGTTACAGGGAGAAGACTGCGCAATTTAAAGTGACATGTCAGCACATGTCTATGAGAAAATATCTTTCAGGAACAGATCTAGCAAAAGGAAGGGAGTTGTACTAAAATATTGCAATCTGGAAGTATTACAAAGCATGGAGTATAAATAACTAATACAATTTAAGAGAAGGAAACCAGACACTGAGAGGAAGTATTTGAAGAAAGTAAACTTAGGGAGTTTAAACACTGCTCAACCTGAGCAGAATTCTACATTTTCTGTCACGCTAAACCAGAAAGCTCTAGAAATAGAGAATTCTATGTTTAATACTGAAAAGAAGAAATCTAACAATAAGAAAGAATTCATTAGTTTAGTAAAACAGGAAGAAGCATACTCAGATCAAAGTTTTAAACTAATTTCTGCTAAGGTTAAAACAAAAAAACTCAAGTAAGAAAAGAGTCTAGTAGATGTGTGCAAGTAATGAAAAAAAAGTCTCCCTTTGCAGAGGGAGATTGACTTAAAGTAGAAAAAGAAAGTGAGAAGTTTGTGCTCATCACACTAAGAAAGACTTAGAATAATCTAAAAAAGGAATGAGAAAGTAAAGAGTACTATATGCTGGGAGAGCATATAACCGTGAACAGTACCCTAATTATATTATCATTAAGTTAAAATACATTAATCGTAAACAAAAGAAAGAGTATTCTGTGTATCAGGTTTATAAAGAAAAAGAACATGAAAAAAGCAAGTTAAAGATACCAACTGAAGAATACTATATGAGCTACGTTTCTTAGGTGAAGACCACAGCAGCTGTATTGGTAGAACAAGATGCTGTGCCGTTTTCCTCACAAGACTCTGACCTTGCAGAAAGTCTAGCATTGCCTGTCCTCCAGGTAGGCTAGATAAACTCTCAATAGACACAGAAAGAAGATGACACATTGAGCACGGCAAGGGAGGATACAGCTAGAGATGCAGAGGAAGAAGCTGAATAAAATGTCCCATTCTACCCAGACATTGAGCTACAAAATGATTTACAATACAAAGTAAATAAAGACTGAGAGAAAGTAGTAGGTCAACTATAAGTGCCCAAAACTTTTAGAAATGTTGTAATGATGTTAGCAAATAGTCATTTACTAGGAGTATACCCAGGCATTGACATGACTAGAGCACAGAACGTTGTGAGGTTCTGATGACCAGAAACAATGGGAAATGTTTTAGATACCTGTCCTGAATGCCCCGAGCGTCAAAAAACAGCCATCATCCAGACTTTAAAATCCTTTTATTACAATTTCCATTATGTATGTGTCATTTGAATATATTGCTATGGATATTACTGGCTCATTGGTAACATTTAGCAATGGGTTTCAGTACAGTTTGGTTATGTTGGACAATGCTACTAAATGCCCTGAGGTGATTACCCCATACAGGGATAATCCTAAATCTGTAGCTATGGAGTTAAACTTATTGCTTTCCAAAGTACAGATACCTAGGAAGGATATAGTCTTTTAGTGAGAGACTGTTTATATCCAGAATAATATACCAACTATGCCAGTGCTTTAAGGTCAAACAGTTAAAAAAGATCGAAGACCAGCTGTTGTTGTAGTTGATGTTGTAGTTGTAGTTAGAGTTGTTGTTGCTGTTGAAGTTGTCGTAGGAAGTATTGTGGCTGATGAAGACAGAAATGTTGATATTTCAGGCAGACTTGTAAAGCTTTTCCAGCACATGTGCGCTGTTGCCAGTACCCTGAGTATTATAGCAAAGACTTGGTGCAGGTCTTTGCATGGCAGACACTCTGACAGGCTGTAAATATTAATATTGTTAGAGAACTAGGGAAAAAAGCAAAAAGTAATTTAAAAGTGCCATTGAACAATTGCCAACTTACAAGACAGGCCGAAAGTGGTAATGTCCATTATATGAGAATAAATGGAAAAGGCCTGAGCTAGGCAGCCAACACTGTACAATGGAAACGTGAGGACAAGGAAATTCAAAGCTGAAGAACACTGGAGAATGTGTTTTTTTTTATCTCTTCTGCAGAAAGCAACATTTTGGCTAAATGGCAGGGAACATCTGAAATAGTAAAGAAATTAAATGATCTATACTATAGGGTTAAACAGACTAGTAAGAGAAGACCAGAGCAAATATAGTACATTAGTGTCCTGAAAACACAGATAGAAGTGCAAATCTATGTAATCGGTTGAGCAGCAAAAACTATTGCATTTGAAGAAGACTAGTCAGTTTTAGGATTTTGAAGGACAGGCTTCTGCATGCCCAACTTGTCACAATCCAAAGGACCTATAATAGTAAGAAGTTACATTCCTAATGCAATGCTACTACTTGAAAGAGTATTTTATACTGCCTGTGTTTATATTCACGACAATAACTTTGTCCCAATGACTTTAACTGATCTCCCAAATAAGTTAGTGATATGCACACAGCATTACTTTTTTTCAGACTTTTTACTCCTCATGTATGTCAACCATCAACCTCCTCCCAGTCAGTTGGTCTATTTTTCCCCCCTTACCAAAAAGAGGTTCAGCTGGAAGCCGCGGTGGTGCAGCAGTAGCATTGTTGACTCACAGCAAGATGTTCTCCTGTTAGATTATTGGCTGGAGTGCCTTCTGTGTGGAGTCTGCATGTCCTCCTCGCGGTCGAGTGGCATTCGAAAGACATGCGTGAATGGGTGTGCCTTCACTGAAGGTTAGGCATCGGGCTGGCAACTTGGCACCATAAAAAAGAATCTACTGCCAATCATTAGCGGACCGGAGTTCTGCTGTGGCGACCCCTAACTGGGAAAAGCCAAAAAGACAAACAACCAAAAAGAGGTTTAACTGGGAGGAATCATCATTTAAACAACCATCAGGGTTTTTTCACATGTCATCATTTTCTCCCTAGTGCTAACTGTTCCTTCAAAATCTGTACTCATGATTTTTTATAGTTATGTGTTTTAGATTGTACAAATTTTTTTAGAGTGTAGTAATGTTTTATTGACTATACTAATGATTTATTATATTCTTGTTAATTTCAACCTGAAGCTTTATTCCTTGGGCCAATGCTGAAAAAGTGTTTTCCACCCCGTTGGACTTTCCTGGTAAACAAAAGCAATAAATACATCATACATGAATGAATAAAAAATAAACAAATAAATAAAAAAACAGAAACATCTAATTTTTACATTTTGTTTTAATAACATGCAATTTCTTTGAAACATTTACAGGTTTAGAAGTGCTTACATTATTTGTAACTCAAGATTGTAGTAGATATATCCATAAACCTGAGAAGAATTCTATCATGTCCAATTTATAATCAGTGGTTCAGAATATGTATTAGAAAAATGCATTTTGCAAAGATGTGGAATAGCAAAAACAATTGTGTTCAAAATAATTTGCATAATATTAAATACCATCATACCTCTCAACCTCTTAGTGCAAGAAATCTGGAAAAAGCCTAAAATTGGGAGGGGGGGCATATTTTAAATATTGCTCTTATAAACTTAGAAAGTTACTAGAATGACAGGTTTTGTATTAGCATGCATTTTCTGAATGATATGAAGTCTGAAACTCAAATAAATGTCATTATTTAGTGACTTCAATCCTCAGTGATTTGCCAGAAAACTACAAATTTTATGAGGGGCAGACAGAAAATATGAGGCAAAAATCTGGACGTTCTGTGAAAATCTGTACATTTGAGAGGTATGAATACCATACCAAATAATATTATTGTTATGAAAACAGCTGTTAAAATATATTCTGAACAGAAACTGACAATTAATGGACAGAATGTTAAATTTTAACTACTCACAGGAGTACAGCATAGTTATCTTGTGAGAAAGATAGTACTGAAGAAGGAACAATATGTAAACAGTTAACCTGTTCTGCCTATAACTTGTGTCTATTGGGTTAGAAGCTGTTGAGCTGTGTGATTAAAAATGAAAAGTGCAACAGTCTTTTAATAGTTACACTTAAAGACGTAAAGCACAAAATAATAAAAACTGCTCTTACGGTGTAGGAATTCCTTAATAAAGTGTCCAACAATATACATATAAAGGTAAAAAGGAATGCGAAGGCACGGTCTAGTCTTCACAGATAGCAGGCAGTCAAAAAAGTTAAAACAGAGCTCAATAAATCCAGAGGTTAGTGCTTTCACAATGTGTCTCATTGCTTCTTCAGACCATAACAGAAATGAAACAATCAGCATTTTTAAATATCAAGCAACCAATCAGAAGACATAAAGCCAACAATTAATCAATTAACTAATCAATGTAGCCCTCTTAACTTCAAAAATGGTTTAAGTGAAACCCTGTCATTTAACCCACTCCCTCCTTCAGCACGCATCCTTATAATCCATCTGGCTTCAACATATTCTGTATTTTAACCCATAAATTTAAATGTATGGCTACTATCTCTTTCACTAAAATGTTTTGTCAGTGCATTATTTGTAGAAGAGATGCATATGTGATATAAATGCTCTCCAATTCCTGCTCTGTTTTCCCTATCTGTTTTACCGAGGTAAAATGCATACTGCCAGGTAAACCACATGCTTGGTATTACAATAAGCTGAAAATTGGAACTTATATAAATATCCTGTATCAGGATGTAAGAACTCAGTGGATGGACGTATGAAGGAGCAGTAATTACAGTGATTACATGGTTTCATACCTGGGCAATAATTTACTCTTTTTATATCATTGCATATCTTTTGTACATATGTTTTGGTACCGATTTTTAAGAATAAGGGTGATGTACAGAGCTGTAGTAACTGCAGAGGGATTAAATTGATCAGTCACAGCATGAAGTTATGGGAAAGAGTAGTGGAAGCTAGGTTAAGAAGGGAGGTGATGATTAGTGATCAGCAATATGGTTTCATGCCAGGAAAGAGCACTACAGATAAGATGTTTGCTCTGAGAGTGTTGATGGAGAAGTACAGAGAAGGTCAGAAGGAGTTGAATTGTGTCTTTGTGGACTTAGAGAAAGCATATGACAGGGTGCCTAGAGAGGAATTGTGGTATTGTATGAGGAAGTCGGGAGTATCAGAGAAGTATGTAAGAGTGGTACAGGATATGTACGAGGGCAGTGTGACAGCGGTGAGGTCTGCAGTGGGAGTGATGGATGCGTTTAAGGTGGAGGTGGGGTTACATCAAAGATCAGCTCTGAGCCCTTTCTTATTTGCAAAGGTGATGGACAGGTTGACAGACAAGATCAGACAGGAGTCCCTGTGGACTATGATGTTTGCAGATGACATTGTGATCTGTGGTGAGAGTAGTGAACAGGTGGAGGAGACCCTGGAGAGGTGGAGATATGCTCTAGAGAGAAGAGGAATTAAGGTCAGCAGGACTAAGACAGAATATGTGTGTGTGAATCAGAGGGAGGATAGAGGAATGGTGAGGATGCCAGGAGTAGAGGTGGCAAAGGTGGATGAGTTTAAATACTTGAGATCAACAGTTCAGAGTAATGGTGAGTGTGGAAGAGAGGTGAAGAAGAGAGTACAGGCAGGATGGAGTGGGTGGAGAAGAGTGTCAGGAGTGATTTGTGACAGATGAGTACCAGTAAGAGTGAAAGGGAAGGTCTACAAGAGGGTAGTGAGACAGCTATGTTATATGGGTTGGAGACAGTGGCACTGACAAAAAGGCAGAAGTCAGAGCTTGATGTGGCAGAGTTGAAGATGTTAAGATTTGCAGTGGGTGTGACAAGGATGGACAGGATTAGGAATAAGTATATTACAGGGTCAGCCCAGGTTGGAAGGTTTGGAGACAATGCCAGAGAGGCAAGATTACGTTGGTTTGGACATGTGCTGAGAAGGGATGCAGAGTATGTTGGGAAAAAGATGCTAAGGATGAAGCTGCCAGGTAACAGGAAAACAGGAAGGCCTAAGATAAGGTTTATGGATGTGGTGAGAGAGGACATGCAGGTGGTTGGTGTGACAGAGCAAGATGCAGAGGACAGGAAGAAATGGAAACAGTTGATCTGCTGTGGCGACCCCTAATGGGAGCAGCCCAAAGAAGAAGAAGAAGAAGAAGAAGAAAATATCATTACATATCTTCCTAGGATAGCATAACATTCTCTGTATATTCTTTTCATTCTTGAATATGAACTCCGGAGTATTACCAACCAAACTCCTAACTGTAAGTAGAACAACTAACATGTCCAAATACCACTTAACAATTTCTGTTATTCCCTTACAGTTACTGCTAAAGTGAAGTGACATCCTCAAGACATTGTTTTTGGTTTGTTCAGTAGGCACTAATATATTATCTCTTCTAGAGAAGTATGGTTTTGCTGGATCCCCTCTCATGTTCCTGACCTTGTTTAACTCTGATGACACATCATTATCTTTGTAACCCCTATCTCTAAATATATTACCTAATTTCAACAATTCTCAGTCAAAGTCTTTGTCATCTGCATGGCGGCAGGATACCCTCGTGCCGTGGCCTGTTACCACATTTTGAAAAACATGGCCCCAATACGTGCTCTGTCTATGTAGGTATATATTCCTATAACATGATTTCCTATAAATACCTGCACTGATGTTCCTATTCCTGTCTCTAGTGATGTTTATGTCAAGAAAGTTTATTGTGTTATAAGATTTACAAATAGTAAACTTCAAAAAAAAGAAAACAATTATTCACATATAAAAAAAGAACTCATGTAGCTCATCTCCATATTAAAAATAAATTATCAACAAAATGTCAATTATTATATTATATTTAATAATGTCCTCATCCTCCCACCAAGCCATTACAATGTTGGCATAGCTATTGGCACTAGATGTGCCCATAGCCACACCATCATTTTGCAAGTAATAACAACCATCAAGTAAAAAGACATTATTCTACAAAACAAACTCCATAAATAAACATAATAAATCAATAAACATCTTGTCATATTTACTAAAATGTAGCAAATAGTTCTTCAATGCTTCCAGTCCATAATGGTTAGGAATTTTAGTAAATAACGACTGTACATCTAAAATAACAAACATATATGCTTGATGTATAGACTGAGTATCAAAAAAATACATAAAGATCTTGTACAAACTGCTTAGAGTCTCTCAGTATATAAATATTCTTGTCTACCAGTGGCCTCAAGTGCTTCTTAATATAAATAGATAGGATAAATATGCTCATATAATCTCTTGACAAAACTGACATTCAGTTTTACCAATATAGAAACTAAAACAAGTTTGACAGAAGGAAATATATGTAAGTCCCTTAGTTAAACAATTCCCATATGCCAACCTGATTTTCATTGGTGGGTTAGCAACCAAGACTTCTGTCGTGTCTAGAATGTAAGTACATTGGTGACAGCCACCACATTTCCTAGTACCCTTATTGTCATTATGATGGGGGTGGGGGCATGGTATGGGTGTTCAAAAATGTATTTTAAGTTATATTCCATTTTGAACACAAATGAGGACATAGCACCTAAAGTGTTGAAAATAACTTCATCCATCTTAAAAATGCTGCAGTTCCTTTTAACAGTGTCCTGAATGTTTTTTGCATAATTACTGTATGTCACCACTAGTGTGTGTGTAAAGTTACCAGTGGAAATAATGTTTGAAGTTCTAACGTGTATATGTCTCCATAGGTGCTACTTTGTCATGAACCAACAGTAGCAAATATATTTTACCCCATTGTTGGGTGACATCAGTGATAATATGACTGAGAAAATCTCTAGGGTACCTGCTTTCCAAAAACATGTTTCTCGAAGTATCAGCTTCAACATTAAAGAAATCCTTGGTGGAACACATCCAAGTAGCTCTTGTTAGTTGACTTTTAAAAATGATGTGTTTAATGTGCTGAGGGTGACAACTGTGGTAATCTAAGTACATCACAAAGTAACAATTATATCAGAACACACATGAGGGGACTTAAACCCACGCATGTCATCACAATGTGAGAACACAACCTTAACATCTTGAGCCACTTCTACAAGTATATGTGAGGATGCACAAATACACACACACACACACACACACACACACACACACACACACACACACACACACACACACACACACACACACATACACTCACTTATAATATCCAACAGTTATACATACCTTTACTATGGAAGTTAATACCACTGATGTATAAAAGATATACTGTATGAAACTGCATTTATACTACCTTTAAATTTAAAATCTGTACTTTATGAAGTAAGAATGCTCACCACATGGTTCTCTTAGTCACTCCATCCTCCTTCTGTGCATCTGCCTGTTCTCTATAATCACTTCAGGGGCTATGGACAGAAAATAAACAGTGTACAACATCTATAGATGGCACACACAGACAGGTCCCATCCTGGGTTATGGACACTAAACAAACAGTGGCAGGTTATATGTGTATCTGACATAAGCACATTGATGGTGTCTGCTGTCTAATCTCCCATCAGCATAGTTTCATAGTTTCATAGTTTAATACTAGGCTATCTGCCCTGTGGGCATTTGCAAGCCTAGCCCTAGAGATGTGGCTTTCGCCACCCCATGTAGTGGTACTAAGGTGTATAGAATAAATTTAGAATACTGTGCCTTTGTCTAGTAGTGACACATTGAAGACCCCCATACTTATTAAAATTAGTTTACTGCGTCTCTGTCAAGTAGCAACACAGGGGTGACCCCAGGGGTAAACCTACAATCTCCCATCACTCGTCAAGATTTCTCTTGAAGAGAGTCAGTGAGGGGCTCTGCCTAACATGGACTGGGATTTTGTTCCAGAGTATGGGAAGCCTGTGAGTTATGAATCTATCCCTCCAGCATGTTCTATTCATGTTTGTACTGAGGTTTAAATCTTTGGCTCTCGTGGTTCTTATGGATTTGGATTTTTTGAGATGGAGCATGTCCATCAATTCCTGGTTGGACATGGCCTTGTACGTCAGGCAAAGATCACCTCTGAGCAGGCGGTATGCTACTGAATAGAGCTGGAGTTTTTTTAGCCTGGCAGCATATGACATATGTTGGAGACCCTTGATCCTCTTGGTGAGGTACTTCTGGGGTCTCTCCAGCTGTTGTAAGTGCTGGGTGAGGTACACACCAAATAGGGCATTGTACTCATTCATGGGCCTGATAAGGGAGGAGTACAGGGGCACGATGACCTCCTTTGATCTGGATGTGAACCCCTTCATGATAAGGTGGGCAAGGTAGAAATTCTTTCTAACCACTTTGGCAGCATGGGTGTCAAATGAGAGGTCACTATCAACTTGGGTCCCCAGGTCTCTGATTACTTTTTCGGTACTCAGTGGTTTACTGTCTATGTGATAATTTGTGGGTACTTTGTTTTTCCCAAAGGGGATGACTATACATTTCTTGACATTCAGTTTAAGGCCATGATTCCGGCACCAGTTGCCCGTTTTGGTGAGGCCTTTCTGTAGGATGTATGTGTCAGCTGGTGTATTGACTATGGCGCCTAGTTTGCAGTCATCTGCTAACTTTGTCAGCCACAACTCTCCCATGTTTGCTTTCACATCTGAGAAGTAAATGTCGAACAAGAGGGGTTCCAGGACAGAGCCCTGTGGGACACCACTTGTGACTGGATTTGAGTCTGACATGGCTCCCGCAATCTTGACTTTATGGGTTCTGTTCTTTAACCAGGTTGCAACCCATCTTGTGACATATGGATTTACATTTAAGCTGTTTAGCTTATCTATGATCCCCGAGTGGGGTATTGTGTCAAAGGCTTTAGCCAAGTCCAGATAGGCTGTATGGAATGCCTTGCCCTCATCAATGGCTCTAGTGACTGTTTTGAAAAAGTCAACCAGGTTCAAAAGGCAGGATCTGCCCTTTACAAAGCTGAACTGGGTGGGATCAAGTGTCTGTAGGTCCCCAATGTCGTTGTTTATGAGTTCCATAATAATTCTTTCCATAGCTTTGCAAACCAGGCTGGTCAAGCTTATGGGGCGGTAGTTCCCAGGGTCTGTAGTGGAGCCTCCCTTGTGGAGTCGGACCACTGTTGCTGTATGCCAGTGTTCAGGTACATATCCTGTAGTAAGGCTAAGGTTAAATAACATTTTTATATGCGGGTTTAGCTCCTCTTGGAGTTTATGTATCACGCAGCCGGGGATACCATCGTGTCCCATAGATGCTGTGTTTTTTGCTTTGCTGAGGGCGGTTCTCATCTGGACATCAGAGATGACAGGGAGGTTACATTCAGCTGGGATGAGTATTTCTTCTTTTGGAAGTGAGGGAGGGGAGAAATTTGCACTGAACCTGACTGCCAGAATGTTGGCAATATCTGTGGGTTCTGTAAATTTTTTGTCGTTGTGTACTAACTCTGAACATATCTGAGGGTTTCCGCCCAGGTTTCTAACATAACTGAAGAATGCCTTGTGGTTATCTTTAGTGTCTTTGGTGATTTTTCTCTCAAAGTTGGCCTTGGATGTTTTTATGAGAGAACGTAGCTTTCTACTAGTGCTGATCAGAGATGCCTTCCCTTTATGGGATTTTGCTCTGTCTTGCAGGAGCTTCCTTCTTTTGTTATACAATTTGTTTATGGCTGGGGTCCACCAGACAGGACGCTTTCCTTTGGTGGAGAGGGTCTTGGTTTTATTTGGGATTGCACGATCCATGCATTCTTGGAGATGTCCGTAGAAAGTTTTTGCGCAGGATTCAGCATTGTGGGATGTGGTTTCCATTGGCCCTGTGGGCTTAAATTATACCATCTCAGTCTTGAGAAGTGTAAAGTCGGCTTTTGAGAAGTTTCTCACTATAGTCTTTTGTGCTGGGGGTGGAGGTGGTAAATGTATATCCAAGGTGATTAGTTTGTGGTCAGATCTCACCAGTGAGGGGAATACTTCCGGTGTGGAGCATTTTGTCCCCATGTTTGTGATGATCAGGTCTAGTATATTATCCCCCCTTGTGGGAGAGGTGACTAGCTGTTCCATTGCATTTGAGTTTATGAATTCCAGGAACCTTTGGGCTAGGGTGTTAGGGCTAGAATAGTGCACCCAGTCTATGTTAGGGTAGTTGAAGTCTCCCAATATGATGGTATATGGTGAGACATTTATATCTTCCAATGTCTTCAGGAAGTCTGAGTGGAGTTCCTGAGATTGGGAGGGTGGTCTGTAACATGCAACCAGTTGTATAGCAGTTTTGCCTATGGTTAGCTGCACCTGGATGGTCTCCGATGCTTCATGAGTTGCCACTAACCTGGAGGTGTGGGAATCCTTCATGAATATGGACACTCCCCCTCCCTTTGTGGTTTGGCCTGGGATTTGGGGCCGAAAAGCATGATATTAGGTAAAGCCTGGTAGCGCTGGGGTGCTCTCAGGAGCCTTGAACCAGGTCTCGGTTACAGCGCAGACATCGATGTTCTCCATACTGAGGAGTGCTTTGAGAGCCTGCTTCATGAGATTTAGACTTCTGGCATTGAGCAGCATTACCCTTAATTTTTTTCTATTTTTGTTTTCTAAGGAGGTGGGTTCATCTTTTGAGCCTTGCCTAAAAAAGGCACTATGGGGGTGGCAAAAGCCTTAGCCAATATCCGGAAGCCCAGTGGTGACAGGTGCAAGTCGTCCCTTGCGAAGCACCGTGGCTTGTCCAGCATGTCATCCTAGGCCGACAGACATTGGATCCCCCTAGAATGACACCAGTAATTGAGCCAATTATTAAAGCTGATCATCTTGTCTTTGTATTGTGGCATCATTCTTGGTGAGGGCAGGATGCTGCTCAGGGTCAGGGTCATACCAGCCTGGGCTACATAATCAGAGAGCTCCTCTATGTCTCTTTTCATGTAGTCCAAGGATGTACGTCTCAGGTCATTCACGCCAGCATGGGCAATGACAGAGTCATATTTGTATGTGCTTTTGAGTGACTTGAGTGCGTGTATCATAGCCCCCGATAGGCAGCTTACTGTTACCATCTCCTTGCTCAGCCTGGTAAGTAGGACGTCAGTGTGTCTGACTATAGAGTCACCTATCACTAGTGTATCAGGCATAGTGTTAGGCCTTAAGGGCTGTGATTTATTGACACACCGATTTATTGAAGTATGTGTTGCATGTGTTATGTTTTGAGGTGGTGGATTTTTGGGTGTCTGCTTTGGGAGCCTCTGTTGTTTTGGTAAGTTTTTTAATAGAGCCTCCGAGTATGTTTTTGTGTTATTATGTGCTTGATTTGCAGTTGGGGTAGGTCTATGTGTGACTGGGTTTGTTGTGTGTGTGGTTACCTTCTCCTCCTGTCTGGCCTTGCCAGTCCTGAGTTGAGAGAGTTCAGCCTCCAGTTTGGCTATATAGTTGCATCTCTTACATGTATTTGTGTTTGTTGGGAGGAGGAGAGGGTTGTCTGTGTACATGAGACAATTATAGCATTGTCTCAAGATTCCCAGATTAACCAGCTGAACAGGAGAAGATGTTAGCAATCTACCACTCGACATGCTAGAATATTACAAGAGAGTGCTGTGCCTTTAAGGGAAGTGGTTGGGGTGGTAGGTGGATGTAGTGCTACTTGAGTTTGAGAGTGCTTGCTTAGAAGAGAAGCTTTGAGAACAAGTGCTATGCTTATAATATAACGAGTAGACTGGTTATTCTAAGAGTAGAGATTTCTAAGGGAAAATTTGAAGAGCAGACTTGGCGGAGCCAGAAAAAGTTTAACCCTGTTTAACCAGTGCTGCGCTATGCGCACAATCGCGCAAAGCCACGCAAATGCAGATTTTAAACAGGGAACTTCAAAAGAGCTAGAAATGGTCCAAAACAACCAATTACTACAGCTCTTGTGCTGAGGTCACTCCTTCAGGGACAGATAGGCTGCTCAAGGCTCCCCACTCCCACTGGTGAGCAAAGAAACTTTCTTCTTATCCAAGTAAGGTAATGGACAACACAGGAACTACACCACAGCCCAGAATACAGCAAAGCCTGTAAACTGGTCTAAACTAGTCGAGGAGAGGCGGGAAAACAAGGATTATTTTTTTTTTTTTTTGTTTTTAGATAGAAACCATCCAGAAATACAGAAGGCAGCAATAAATCAGTTGCACAGGTTAGCACACTGGCTATACTACTCAGAGACAGCTCCACGTGGTCCTGCAGAGTGGACCTAGCTACAGAGAACTGAGAAAAGCGACTACTTTCCAGATTTAAGTATTTTTTTTTCTGCTTTTTACTTGGAATACCTTCTCTTGTTTATTTTAAACAAGCTCATACTGTTTTTTAACTGTTTGCTGCATTATATAGTATCTGCACTTAAAATTTTACCTGGTCGAAAATTAATCGAAAATCTGTTGTTTGTTTGTTTAATTTAACTATTGAGGCTGCCCACTAAAGTGTGCTAGCCTGTGTAACTGATTTATTGCTGCCTTCTGTATTTCTGGGTGTTTTCTATCTAAAAACAAAAAAAACAAAAAAATAATATTTGTTTTCCCGCCTCTCCTCGACTAGTTTAGACCAGTTTACAGGCTTTGCTGTATTCTGGGCTGTAGTGTAGTTCCTGTGTTGTCCATTACCTTACTTGGATAAGAAGGAAGTTTCTTTGCTTACCAGTGGGAGTGGGGAGCCTTGAGCAGCCTATCTGTCCCTGAAGGAGTGACCTCAGCACAAGAGCTGTAGTAATTGGTTGTTTTGGACCATTTCTAGCTCTTTTGAAGTTCCTTGTTTAAAATCCACCTCAGAGCGTTTTTTTCTTTCTATTCTACTCAGAGACAGCTCCACGTGGTCCTGCAGAGTGGTCCTAGCTACAGAGAACTGAGAAAAGCGACTACTTTCCAGATTTAAGTATTTTTTCTGTTTTTTACTTGGAATACCTTCTCTTGCTTATTTTAAACAAGCTTATACTGTTTTTTAACTGTTTGCTGCATTATATAGTATCTGCACTTAAAATTTTACCTGGTCGAAAATTAATCAAAAATCTGTTGTTTGTTTATTTAATTTAACTATTGAGGCTGCCCAGTAAAGTGTGCTAGCCCGTGTAACTGATTTATTGCTGCCTTCTGTATTTCTGGGTGTTTTCTATCTAAAAACAAAAAAAAACAAAAAAATAATCCTTGTTTTCCCACCTCTCCTCGACTAGTTTAGACCAGTTTACAGGCTTTGCTGTATTCTGGGCTGTGGTGTAGTTCCTGTGTTGTCCATTACCTTATTTGGATAAGAAGGAAGTTTCTTTGCTCACCAGTGGGAATGGGGAGCCTTGAGCAGCCTATCTGTCCCTGAAGGAGTGACCTGAGCACAAGAGCTGTAGTAATTGGTTGTTTTGGACCATTTCTAGCTCTTTTGAAATTCCCTGTTTAAAATCCGCCTCAGAGCAATTTTTTCTGGCTATACTACTCAGAGACAGATCCACGTGGTCCTGCAGAGTGGACCTAGCTACAGAGAACTGAGAAAAGCAACTACTTTCCAGATTTAAGTATTTTTTTCTGTTTTTTACTTGGAATACCTTCTCTTGCTTATTTTAAACAAGCTTATACTGTTTTTTTAACTGTTTGCTGCATTATATAGTATCTGCACTTAAAATTTTACCTGGTCAAAAATTAATCGAAAATCTGTTGTTTGTTTGTTTAATTTAACTATTGAGGCTGCCCACTAAAGTGTGCTAGCCTGTGTAACTGATTTATTGCTGCCTTCTGTATTTCTGGGTGTTTTCTATCTAAAAACAAAAAAAAACAAAAAAATAATCCTTGTTTTCCCACCTCTCCTCGACTAGTTTTGAACAGTTTACAGGCTTTGCTGTATTCTGGGCTGTGGTGTAGTTCCTGTGTTGTCCATTACCTTACTTGGATAAGAAGGAAGTTTCTTTGCTCACCAGTGGGAGTGGGGAGCCTTGAGCAGCCTATCTGTCCCTGAAGGAGTGACCTCAGGAAGTCAGGATAACATTGTTTGCTGTCACTATAATTGTGATGGCACTGTTCCCCTATGTGTGGGATCCCAGTGACATGGGTGACAGTGTGGGCTAAACTACTCCAGACTTCAGTCTTATACTGAGGCCCTTCATAGCCCTCCTGCAAAAGCTTCTGACTGCAATCCTTATGAAGGATGATTGTCTCCACATGCCACCTCTTTGCTCTAAAAGATGTACTACTCTTCTAGACATGATTTCTCAGCTTGAAAAATCATTGGGAGAAATGGCAGAAAATTCACACCTAAAACAGTCATGTGTACTATCTTGCCAAGCAATGATGGGCATCATGGGGCACCTCATCTGCATGATCAGTGGCAGGGTAGGATAGGCATTTAAAGGAGTGAAACACATCTGTCTTGTATGCCTGTTTCAACTGTTAAGAAAACACACACTTTCCATGAGGTGATATGTGGAACTACAGATCCCTAGAGGCATGGCATGCACTGCAAATGTGCATGCGTTGCCTCCAGAGACATGAGCACGATGTTTAGCAGGTTTTATTGATGTACATATTGATCGATTCAGAAACAATGATTTGAGTCCTATTTGGCATAATTGTTGTCCCCATGCATGATATAAGCATGAGAGAAGGCAATGAAAACCACTGCACTATACAAGAGCTCATACATCAACTTCTGAACCTGCAGCAGCTGTATCTGAGGGCAGTTGTTAAGGTACAGAAAAGCTTTGCTTGTAAAGAAAGTGCTACTTTCCAAGCAACATTTTTTCAGCTATGGCTGTTTTTAACTGCAGTTGACGCTATTGACATGAATTGAAATATGTTTGTAAATATTTTAAAAGTGTTTTGAAATAGTTTATTGAGAGGGGAACTGCAAGGGTAAGTCAATTGTTGATTGAACGATTGTTAAGCATAATGATAGACACACCCACCAGCACATTCTCAGAACATTGTATGGTGGGGGGACATTTGATCAGTAAACTTGTGTGCCTGACATTACTTAAAGGCTATGGATAGAGATCCATAACTGTCAAGCACGCAATCATCATGCCATATGGAAAAAGGGCAGACTGGTGGTGTTAGGATTTTGCAGGGCCACTCATCAACTTATATGTTATTCAACTATTTTTTATACCTACAGAGCACTGTCTAAAGAACAAGGGAAGCAAAAACACACTGCAGACTCTGATAAACAGAGAACACATAAGCCAAAGTTCTCTGATGACGAGGATGAGGTGCTACTTCAGGCCCTCCATCTTCATGGCAGATAGCTCTTTCACCTTAATGCTTGGCTGACTGGGCCTGCTAACACTGTGCCTGGCAAGATTTGCTGCTTGACATTAATGGGATTGGTGACCACTGTGAAGGTCCCTTCTCCAGTCCAGTAATCAAAGAGCCTCAATCCTTACCATTGACATCGGTGAGGAATGGCCACTAGGAACAAAAATGGATACACATAGTGTTTCCAGATGCAGCTGTCTATACCAAGCACAATTTTGTTAAGAGTACAGAGGGAGCACACTGCAGACCTGGGGTGGGACTATCTCTTTCTCCAGGCCCCAAACAAGACTCCACGCTGACCGCTTTGGAGTTCTGTGTCCCTGTTCTAAGTAGCTGATACGCACATTTGGATATTTGATTTTCACAAACAAACACACCTAGGAAAGGCTGGCACAGATTATAAGCTGTGCCCCCCTCTGCCCATACTATAAGGTAATTACACTTCCACCATTCAGCTACTCTAAGGCTCTTATAAGGCTACCCAATTATACTGAATAATATTAATACTAATACAAATGGTAGAGTTTGACCAATACTGCAAGGATTTTAGGAGTGGCCACAGTGTCATTAAAATAAGCATAAGTACTCTTAAGATGTTAAAAGTATTCTCTAAAAGCATTTTCTAAAAGACCAGCCACAATGAAAGGTATAGAACTATTTAATAAATAAATAAATAATAAAATAGAAAACATGAGAATACTGTATATCTAGTTACAATAAGCACCAGAGTTTCAATCACAAGAGTTATAAAAATAACACAGTTGGATACATTCACACAGATGCAGAAAAACAATGTTTAACTAATCTCACTATATTTTCCTGACTGCTAAAGAATTACTGTTCCCTAGTTAAGTTACTTACTACTACAGCAAGGCAAGATGATGAGTGTTGAGTTACTTACTATAACAAGACAGGATGATGTGTGTGGTTGTATGAGATATCTATGAAAGATCTTTCCTGTCAGGTTCTGAAAAGCAAAGTGCTGCTGCAAGAGTTCTGTCATATCTCTTACTAATATCTAAAGGATCATTTCAGTACTGGATATAGAATGACATCACATCTGGTTACCTGACTCTGGTACAATACACACCCAGAGCTTTGCAAATATCTGTTGCAGCATCTGAAAGCTATATAACAATTTCAAAAACTTCTTCCCTTCCAGGGTAGCAATTAGTTCACTCCTAAGGACAATACAGTAAGATTCCTAGTCCTGGTTTTCCCAGACTGTTTTGTCTCTGGCTGCAATCAAACCTGTAAGATGAAATCTTTATGGCTTAAACCAAATGATTTAATTTTCAACATATTTTTCAAAATTAGCTGGATTGAGATTAACCTCTTTTCTTCCAGAATTCTCTGTTAAAACATATTCATCTAATCAGTTATAATAATACTATCTGACATTCATGTATATCTTTTTTCTGTCCTGCAGGACCCATTGTTGATGCATATTTAACAGAAGCAACTTAACAAATACATTTTTAATGCATGCATCTGTATAAACCAGTATGGTAGTCAAATGACATAAAATTCTTCACAAAACTCCAGTTAGCTATGCCCTCATATGATACACATGCACTGCCCTACTGTCCCTGGCACAGATAGCACTGTCTCATATCATCATATCTCTCACCCCTTTGAAGCCTCAAGCTAAATTTTCAAGTGACCCTGGAAATATGTTGTTTGAGAGAAATGGGTCTGTCTGGGAACACATTAACCTATACCTTGTCTTGAGAGCCCATCTACATTGGCATTGCTGACCCAACTACATTGCTGCACTGTCATGTCATATGCCTGCAAACCTAGGCTCCACCTTAATAACTTGGCATTTTGCTGGCTTTCATGATGCAGCCATGTTAAGGGATTGTGGTCTGTAACCACACTGAATTTCCTTTCATACAGATAGGGCTAAAGTTTCTGCAGTGCCCATATTATGGCTAGACATTCTTTTTCTACAGCTGCATAACATTCCTCCCTGGGTTACAGCCTATGGCTGAGATACACAACTGGGTGCTCTTCTCCCACTGAGGAAACCTGGTTGAGTACAGCCCCCACCCATGGTTTGAAACATCCACCTGCACAATAAATTATTTGCTGTAATCTGGACTGGCTAACAGAGGGGCTTCTCCCAAAGCCAATTTAAGCTTCTGGAATGCCTGCTCGTAGTCTGGGGACCACACTACCTTATTTGGCCTGTTTTTCCTTATCAGGTCTGTCAGGGGAGCAGCTATTGTACTAGAATTGGGAACAAGCTTTGTATAGTACCCTCCTGTCATCAAGAATGCCCTCACTTAAGGGGTGGAGCCTGAATGGCTAACTGAAGGCAGTATTTTTTAGAGCTCCATAAACTAGTAATAAATTCAGGAAATTATAATATTTATTCCTAACAAAATTACTACAAATATTTAGTTAATAGTCTAAAGTAACTAAATACAAGTTTTGGTGGATTTTTACAAGAAATTTCCTGTCAAAGTATTCAGGAGTCTATATACAGCAACTGGAGAGATAACTAACCTGAAGAATTCTCATTCTGATCTGGCACTAAAAAAAGAACTACAACTGGTGACTACCACATTACAAGAAATATCAACAAAAATGGATGATTTTAAGGTTAATCTACAGAATTTAAAAGAGAACTCTCAGAAACAAACAGAAGTCTTCAAAGAAATACTTCAGTAACACCAGTCAAAGATAACAACCTTTGAAACATATTTGTCTGACATTGATGGTAGGCTTAAAGAAGAGGGAACACAAACAGAGTTTCTCCTGAAGCAAAATACCTGGCTATCCAATAAAGTAGATGACCTACAGAATAGGGAAAGAAGGTCTAACATCAGTATTTTTGGTTTATCTGAGAAAACAGAAGGAGGGGACATTATATCCTTCTTAAACTCATGGATTCCAGAGGTTCTAGATCTTAAAGAAGGTTTTTCCTTTGGCATAGAAAGGACACATCATGCTTTGGGAAATAAAACTTCAGCATCAACCCCATCATCTTCCTCTGTGCCACCAAGATCAATTATAATATTTTTTTTATTTTTCATGGACAAAGAACTGGTGTTAAAAACAGCATGGAGGAAAAGTCCTATTAAATACAATTAGAATCTAATAAGATTTGATAATGACTACTCCACTAAAGTGCTGGAACAGAGAGAAAAGACATGGCCACTAATAAAAACTTTAAAACCGAATAATATTAAAGCTCAAATATCCTTCCCTGCAAAAATAAAGATACTGCACCTAAGTGAGATGAGAACCTTCAGCACTCTGGAAGAAGCCCTACAATTCATCAAAAACATCATAACCATTTCAGAAGATATGGAATGGGCATCCCCGTCCTTGAAGAGAACCACTGATAAAAATGGCTGGACTGATGTCAAAAAGAAGAAGCAGAAAACAGAATCTAAAGTACCTACATCTGTAAAATCTCTCAAAGTATCAACTGCAACTTAACCATTAAAACTTTTAAATGGATTTAATATGTTTCAAAACCTCTAAGCTCATGCATACATATACCACCTATATACAGGGAAAGGTATGTTTCCTATATCTTTTCACGTATGACTTACAAATTTATATATATAATAGTTATAAATCATCTCTTTCTGACATTTACTTCTCTTTCCCCTTTGTCTCATGTCTTTTCTATGTTTCTCTTGTTTTTTTTTCTCTTTTCTACTTCTAAATATATGTTAAGGATTGACTGTTTGACATAGTAACTAAATACAATCCAGTATAATCAAAATTAATAATTATGCTTTGTAACCTGTAGTGCTCAGTTTGCTGGTCCCTTCTTTATTTATTTGTTAACTATTCCTTTTATTATGTTCTTATTGCTATTTACCTTGGTTGAAATCAACCCTAGTTGCTAATTGTTATATCCCTTTAAATCCGGTGAAACTGTATAGTGGCACTCCAATTAAATTATTACAATGTATTTCCAATAAGTCTATGATAACTGCGAATTACTTCCGTATTAAATTAAGCAATGCAACTGGGGAGTGTTAGTTAATATTGAACTGATGTGGGGTTGATTTATTCATAGCTGGCATAAAGATATTGGAAGGGGGGCTCGTTTTGAGTCCCAGTCTTTTCATAGTGAAGCTTGTTTGTTTTAAAGTCCTGATGCTGGTATTGATTTTCGTCAAGAGCTGTCCGACCACGGCTGAACAGATGGCCATTATTTGTGGCGCTGATAAAGGTGAAATGTTTTTTTTTTTTTTTCTTTTTCTTTTTTTTTTTTAAAGGAATGGTAGACTTGACTGCAGGAAACAATCTATGGGTAAGTGCAGAATACAGCTAACATGTAGTTTATATGGAACTATGATGTGATGAGGGATTCCGGCTGCTTTGGGTGGGAGTGATGTAATTAAGTGACAGAGCTTCTGCGCACTTATGATGAGACATAAGTGTGATAGGTAAAAGGAAATTATATTACTATACTGCTAAGCTTGAAACTATGTCATCGCTTATTTGCTTGGGTTACAGGACTGTGTGTGTTCTGGTTTGGGGAGGGAATGATGGATTGTTCCTCAGTGTATGCAGTGTCTTACTCAATGGCCCTTTGGAAAACAATGTATTGAGCTTGCCGTGAGGGAGATAGAATTGCAAAGGGGGAAACTGTTTAACTGGTTGTTTACTCTCAGTGAAATGTCTGAGTGGGAAAATAAGAGTTTGAGTTTAAAAATAAAGATTTTAAGACTGCAGGTCGCACTAGCTACGTGTACTGTTATCAGCTTTTCTTAAGCTGTTGAGATGTTTATTATTGTCATAGCAATGAGCAGGAAAGGTTTTGATTGGCTTTGGGCTCACTCCTAGTTATTAAGCATGGACATACCTTTCATGGAAACAGAAGAAAAATCTTTAATTATTTTTATCTTATAAATGAGAATAAAAATCTTAAAAAAGTTTAATACTTGTAGCATATCTAAAAAATATAACATTAAGTGAACTAAGCATTCAGAATACTGTAAACATCTGAAATCATATACACGGTACTGTTACGTTGCAAATTACTTTGTAAATATAACTACATTCACGTCATTTAAAAGCTTTTCATTATATAATTTATATAACTGCTAAAGCAAAATAAAATTAATGGTTATAGTATGTTGTGGTGTAATTTATATAGTTTCTTTTAGTTTTAATGCACACTATCTGAAAATGTAAGCTTGTCTGCTACAGGAAGCAATAATCATCAACATTTAGGTTATTTGCTGGATGTCTTTGTGCTTATGATTTTAAATAACATGTGTGCTTCAAACAAATGATTATTATTTCCAATGTGGAACATATGTTGATACAAATAAATTGAATTAGTTTAATGATCTGTATAATATAATTCATATGTTTATAAGTACAGATAGTCAGCATATAGTTGTTAATGTATATAATTATTTCTGCTAACGAATGTTTTAAAACACAATAATAGTAGTTTAACAGACTCCTTTAATATTTAATATTGTATACATGGAGCTCTAGTGAATAGAAAATGGAAGCTAGAGTGATAGTTCTTCAGATGTATCTATCTGTTGGGCTAGGAATATATTTAATTCCATTGTGGGTAGAGATTAATGTTCAAATTAGTGTAATTTCATTATTTACTTTAGTTTTTAGGGCATTAATTAGCTTTTCCAAGCCCGACTTAAACATGATGATTACTTTAGTGATAACATGCTTTACTGGGATTGATGATTGTTTGCAAATTAATAATTGTATTATTAGAGGAGGGGATGGTCCAGGTAAAGATAATGGCACTTCAATTGCTTCTTCAGAATACTTTGATATGGACCTTTATTTATTATCTTTAAACATTAATGGCCTAAATAGTCCAAGTAAAAGATCTAACTTATTAAGATACCTAAAGTTAAAAATAGAGCTCAAATAATTCTTCTACAGGAAATCCATTTCAAAAACAATGATAATTTTATATGGGACCCAAGTGATTATATGAACTTAGCATGCTCTAAATTTAAATCTAAGAAGAGGGAAGTAACAATTTTATGGAGAAAGAATTCCATAATCCCCGAAGTAATACATAAATATGTAGATAATAATGGTCTTATAGCTATAGTCATCTTGAAGTATAATAATAGATTGTGGACACTAGTAAACCAATACTGGTTTCCTGGTATTGAGATGGGAACAGTTAAGAAACATCTAGATAAAATTCAAAAGGTAATCTAGTGGTAGGAGGGGATTTTAATTGTATTACATATACTTCTGAAACTACTAATAAAAATCTCCACGTTTAACAGCTACTGCAAATCTATTATAAAGATGGTCTAAATCTTTAAACTTGATAGATACCTTTAGTGTTATAGATAAGAATTCATTATTACTCTCTCACCAAGACTATAGATTTGGTACTCAAACCAGAATAGATAAAATATACATTTCTCAAGATCTTCAAACAAAAAGTACTTTTTCTCAATAATCCCATGTCCCCTATCAGATCACAATTCATTAGTTCTAAAAATGCAAATAGATTTTAAACCACTAACATTCATATCTAGATTTCATGCGTACATTACAAAAATAAAAGAATTTAAGCCTTTGTTAGTGAATTAACTTAATTTCTTTTTAAATATAAATTACAACTCAGAAGTGAACATAGTAATGGTTTGGGACTCACTTAAAGCTTACATTTATGGGAAAGCGATTGGTTGGTATAAAATAGATTCAAGGAATGGGAATCAGAACTACAAGAACTACAAAGAAAACTCAATCCCAAAAGCCCCTTAATTTGATTGAAAACAAGAAGACAATTGAAGACTTAAATAAAAGATATAACGAAATATTAAATCATAAAACTAATTCAGCCATGGAGAGGTTAAAGATAAATTCCTATGCTACTTTTCCAAAACATTTACATAATTTATCTGTTAGAGTTAAAATGCAATCTAAAGCTAACTCTATTATTAATATCTTACATGAAGAAAAAGGTAAGAAAGTGTCAGAAATAGGAGATATACTAGATGCTTTTAAGTGTCATTATAGAAACCATTGTAAAAGTAAGAATACTACAACATATTATTTAAACTTAGAAAATAGGATTTCTAATATTAAATCAATCCCTGAAAGTTTACAAAGGAATCTACAAAAACCCATTACCCACAAAGAAGTTACTGATAAAATAAAATAAAATAAAGTAAATCTGGTAAATCTCCAGGAATGGACAGTTTAATCTCAGAAATTTACAAATTATTTCCCAAAAATATAATCTCATTGTTACAAAAAAACATTAATTGAAATTCAAACCAATGCAATAATTCCCCCTTCATGGAGATACTCTTTAACCATACCCATTTTAAAAGAAAATAAAGATGCTAGTCATTGTAGTTCAAATAGGCCAATTTCATTATTAAATAATGATTAAAAATGTTTATGTCTATCCTGGTAAATAGAATAAAAAACAAATGTATGAAATAATCAACAATGATCAAACTGAGTTTATTCAAAATAGACACACACATGACAACATTAAAAGAATATTGACATCAATTGATTATTTAAATAAAGAAAATATAGAAGCCTTGATAATCGGACTGGATATTGAAAAAGCATTTGATTCCCTAAATTGGGATTATTTAATTAAAATTCTTGAAGAATATGCTTTTCCACCCTCCTTTATTACATTCATTAAAAAGGTTTATGAAGACAACTTAGCTTATATAAAAGTAGGACCCTTCACCTCAGAGGTTATACAAATTACAAGAGGAACTAAACAGGGTTGTCCTATGTCACCCATCGTATTTGTATTGGCTGTAGAGCTATTGGCTATATTAATACGAAATAATCTGAAGATAAAAGGAATAAATATATTTAGACAGTATAATTCTAAGATCATGCTCTTAGATTCATAGATTAGATTCATAGATTAGTACTAGGCTAACTGCCCTTGTGAGCCATTTTAAGCCTAGCCAATTATCCCCTGTGAGATTCAAACCCTGTACTTTGTGTTTGTAAGGCAAACACCTTAACCATTAGGCCATCCTCCCACTTCTTACACTATCAAATTCAAAAGAAGTCTTCGATGAACTAGATATTTTGATACAGAAATTTGATAAGATCTCAGGACTTAGTTTTAATAACCAAAAATCTAAATATTTATTATTAAATAAGAAGAATGATATACAAATAGACACGAATCATATCATAGGTGAACAAGTAGCAACTTTAAAATACCTGAGGATAATTCTGTGTGAGGAATATACAACATATGATGAATATTAACTATAAAAAGGTCATGGATACAATAGACTCTCTAGTGTTCAAATATAATAACCTATTCATAGTTTTCAAAGATAGACTACAGCTGATCAAAATGGCTCTTCTTCACAAAATTTAGTATGTAGTACAAGCTACTTTGTTAATTCCTGAGAAAACCTATCTTAAGAAAATAACAGCAATACTCCTAAGGTTCTTATGGTATCCTAAGAGAAATAAAATTGTATATACCCATCATATTAGACAATGGGATCAGGGAAGAATACATTTTCTGGACATTGAATCATATATAAGAGCTACTCTACTTAAAACCGTGATTAAATGGATTAATCCTAGTTATATATCCAACTGGAAAGTTACATATAACTATAATAATGAATGAAAACAAATTACTTAAAAATACTATTACTATGGATAAGGATAATATATTATGGTACTCACTGACTTTAAATTTGCAGTATAATACAACTAAACTAACTAGGTCAAATCTAATAAATAATTTATTTGATCACTTTAGGAAATTTATAAATATGGATATGGATTTAAAACTCTGGTTTACAACAGTAATTCCCTTTAGTATTACTAAAAACTTTCCAGATAGAATTCATAGGGGCATATTCATCTCTTGGGAACAGAAAAAATATATTTGTTGGTTGCATTGTATAAAACATCAACAAGTATTAGATATGCAATATATGATGTCAACTTATGAATTAAATTCTCATGAATGGTTAATACTTCAGAATATATTGACATACTCCAACGATCTATGTAGGATCATAAATAATTCTTCTTTCTCAACTCCACCTAAATTCATATTCAGACTGTTTGGAATTATATATAATAATGAAAATATGAAAAATGGAACTTCATTCTTATATAACCTAATAAAAACCTACAAAACATTACTCAAACCATCATATTGGCAGTTTGTGACTAAAGGATATTTGATTCAATTAACCTCAGAAAATAAATCAGATATACTACTCTCAGTAAAACTTACCTCTTGCTCTCATTATTGGAGAACATTTACCCAGAAATTCCACTATAGATCCTTCTTACTTCTGATAAAGTTGCAAAAATCAATCCTTCTAGTAATGGGGTTTGTTGGAGATGTCAACAGATCGATAAAGCTGATTGGTCTCACATTTTCTACGAATGTATAAAAATCAAACCCTTTTGGGAAAATATTAATAATTTTATGCAGGCAATTTATACAGATAATTTTGTTATTACCAAAGCTTTAATATTACTGAATATGACTGAAGTTTTTTTTTTAAAAATAGAACTAACCTCTATGTACTTTGGACAATACTAGCTATTGCTAGGAAATGCATAACAAAGAGATGTAATTCTACTATAGTTCCTAGCAGAGAAAATTTTTTGTGTTTATTGAAGAAGACGGCCTTAATGAAAGTTAAAAACCAAGGAATTAAGAATGTTTCTTATGTCATTATCTAATAATCCTTGGAAAAAAGTTTTAACATTGATTGACACTTTACAAATGGATCTAACCTCCTCTTGAAATAATTATTTCTTAAGATTAATTTATCTACTTCTGTATAAATTGTTATCATTCATTTTTCATATGTCAGGCTGAATGTAAATTTGTATATAGTTAATTTATTAAGTAATATAAAAGCATATTGTATTAAGTATTCATTATTGTTTATTTCATATCTAAAATAAAAATTATCTGAGTAAAAAAAAAGAATGCCCTACCTTGCTTTTTGGTAACAGGGGCAGGACACGTCTGAATAGCTTCCATGTTGGCAGGTTCTGTCCTGATCTTACCACTACCCAGTCTATGTGTCAGGTAGGAGACCTCTGCCATACCCGCCTGACACTTACTGGGCTTAATGGTCAACCCTGCCCTTTGCAGTCTGGCAAGGACCTGCCTGACATGCTGAAGGTGCTTTTGCCAGGTATGGCTGTAGATCACGATATCATCCTGGTAAGCAAGGACATAATCTCCTGCTCATGCTAGAATATGATCTACCAGCCTCTGAAAGGTTGTTGTGACATTTTTTGTCTCAAAGGGCATCTTCATGAACTCGTATAATCCGAATGGAGTCACAAAGGCTGACCTCTCTCTAACGGTGGGACTCAAGGGCACCTGCTTGTATCTCTTGGTCAGATCAATAGTGGTCAGATACTTAGCCCCACCCAGCTGCTCTAAGGCTTCATCTGTCCTAGGTATGGGGTAAGCATCTGACTCTGTGTGACTGTTTAGTTTTCTGTAGTCCACACAGAACCTGGTGCTGCCATCTTTCTTTGGTACCAACACCATTGGGGAGGCACAGGAACTGGTGGACTCCTGGATTACCCCAGTTCCAAAATTTCCTGCATCTCCTCCCTCACAGTCTGTCTGACTCACTCAGGCACCCTGTAAGGGGCCTGCTTGATAGGCTTTTGGGGTCCTGTATCCACATGGTGCTGCACCAGGTGGGTGCACCCATGCTTCCCAGTGAACATGCCCCCTGCAACACTGCTTGGATTTCTCAAACCTGGGCAAGGAATAGCTGATGGGACACTGCTACCCCTTCCACTGAGGTGTCAGTCCAAGCCTCACTGAGGAGATCAGTCACCAGATATCCCACAGACTCCTCCTGCCATTCACTGCAAATACTCAGCACAAGGGCCTCTCTATCATGGTAATGTTTTATCATGTTAACATGGTACAGTTTATGCACCTGCCTCCTGCCTAGAAGTTCTACCATGTAGTTAACATGACTGACCTTCCTTACCAGTTTGAAGGGTCCCTCCCAAGCTATCTGCAGCTTATTGTGTCTGACAGGAATGAGCACCATAATCTGCTGTCCCACAGCTTACTCTCGTGCTCAAGCATTACTGTCATACAAGACTTTTTTCTACTGTTGGGCTGCTGCCAGGTTCTTGCATGCCAAGCCCATGAGCTCTTAAGCCTTGTCCTGAGGTTTAGGAAATATGCCACAACAGACTCCTTGTTGGATTCACACTCACCCTCCCACTCATCATGAATCAAATCTAGAGGCTCCCCTCACCCTATGCACATACAGCAAATCAAAGGGTGAAAAACCTGTGGATTCCTGTGGAAAACGTCTAACAAAGCATTTGCCACCTTCTCTGCCTAGATATAGGACAGAGCTACCACCTCAGGGTATCTAGTTGCATAATCTACTACCACGAGGATATACTTCTTCCCTGTGGAACTTAGGTACTCAGATGCCCCACAATATCCATAGCGACCTTCTGAAATGGCTCTTCAGTCACAGGCAAAGGCATCAAAGGAACTTTGACCTTGTCTCCTGCCTTGCCTACTTTTTGACACTGCCCACAATTTCTGCAGTGCCCTATTACATCTCTTGCAATTCCAGGCCAATAAAAGTTCTTTGCAATCTAAGGCCAATAAAGGTTCTGCATAATATATCTGTCGGTATGCTTTATGCCCATATTACCTGCAAAAGGAATGACATGGGCTATGGCTAGAAGTGCCAGATGGTAAGCTATGGGCACTACTAACTGCTGTATTACCTCACCCTCTAGCCTTCCCTCAGGGGTCCACTCCCTATGTAGTAACACTTTGTTCTAGTATACAGACTCCCCTTTTCCTTGAGAATGAAGTGGCTCCTTAGCCACCTTCCTCAAGCCTCATAATGTAGGGTCTGAAAGCTGAGCCTGTCTCAATGCTACCTTTGTGACCCTTCCCTGCTCTCTTTCCACAGGAAGCCTAGTATCTTCTGACAGCAGTGCCTCACTGTCAGTCTGGGTACTAATACTCACCTCTGTCCTTGCAGTCACCCTGTCCACAGAAACATCAGTACCTACCAGCCACTGTGGCTCACTTTCAGGCTCACTGTTATAAGGTAACTCCCTTCCTGAAATAGCCACATCACCAGCCCCAGCTTCAGGTGTGGGGTCTGTCTGGGTCTCCCCTAGGCTACCATACCCACATGACTGTCTCCATGTCTAACTGCATGTAACTGCATGCATACAATGTACTACATTATCAAAATCATTCCCTATCAAGACATGTGCAGGGATAACCTCCAACACACCTACTCACTTGCTTCCTTTTCCATCTGCCCAATCAAGGTGAACCCTGGCCAAAGGAATTTGGAATGGGGTCCCTCCTAAAGCTATGATGTGAGTGGACTGCTCAAAAATACTGCTCCTCTTTAACCACTGGAGGCTTCACAATGGGTATGTCAGAGGCTGTGCCTCTCTTACCAGTGGCCTGTTTTCCATCCACTAAGATATGATACAAACTCCTATGATAGTTTGGTACCCCTGTTGTCTACAGACAACTTACCACTGGCCTGCTGCTATTCCCACTTTCTAGTTCCCTCACCTTTGGTTCCCCCCCTTGCTTCAGTGGACATTTGCATGCTACATGGCCCTCTGATTACATTTAAAACATCTAACTCTTGATCCTGGTCATGTACCTGAACTAATGGCTTCTCCTGTTACTGGTAGACTCTGTTGGAGTGGTTTAGGCTGCCCACTAGGAGTTCCCTTATATCCACATGACCCCTTCTTATGCAGTGGTGCCAGCTTGCTAAGTAGAGATCCCTTTTTCTCCCCAGCTCATAGGTTCATAGGTTCATAGGTGTGTACTAGGCTAATGGCCCTGGAGCCTTTACAAGCCTAGCCCATAGAAGTGCCTTGGCATTGTACTGCCCGACATTAGTTCCCAATGCCTCTATCAAGTAGAACCACTGGAGTGATCACCGGGGTGAACTTTCTATTTCCCATCTACTTATCAAGATTTCTCTTGAAAAGGGCCAGTGAGGTGCTCTGCTTGACATGTATGTGAAGTCTATTCCAGAGCATGGGCAATCTCTTGGTTATGAACCTGTCCCTCCAGCATGTTCTGTTGATTGTGGTAATGAGGTTGAGGTTTCTGGAGCATGTGGTGTGGAGGGATTGTGATTTCTTTAGATGTAGTATTTCTACCAGAGTTGCGTCAGACATGGCTTTGTAAATCAAGCAGAGATCACCTTTTAGTAGACGATATGAGACAGAGAATAGCTGGAGTTTTTTGAGTCTGGTCATGTAGGACATGTGTTTAAGGCCTAGGATCCTCTTTGTGAGATACTTTTGTGGCCTATCCAGCTGTTGCATGTGTCTATCAAGTTACATGCCAAATGGGGCATTATACTTGATGATTTCACTAATGAAGGAAGAGTAAAGAGAGAGAGAGATGATGACCTCTTTCTTCCTGGATGCAACCCCCTTGGTAATGAGATGTGCCACATAGGACTTTCTGACCACAGTGGCAGTGTGGTTGTCGAAGGAGAGGTTGCTGGCAATCTGTGTCCCCAGATCTCTTATAACACCTTCAGTATTCAGTAGGCTCCCATCGATGTGGTAATTAGTGGGAACTGAGTTTTTCCCAAAGGGGATGATGACGCATTTTTTGGCATTAAGCTTAAGGCTATGGTTTTAACACCAGTCATTGGTCTTTCTGTAGGATGTCTACATCACTCGGGGAGTTAATAATGGCTCCCAGCTTGCAGACATCTGTGAACTTGGTCAGCCAGAGTCCCTCTGTGTTGGCCTGCACAATTTCCCTTAAGAGCACACAGGAAGCACACTCTGTGCCTGGGGCTGGACTGTCTCTCCAGGGCCCCAAACAAGACTCCACACTGACCACTTTGGAGCTCTGTGCCCCTGTTCCAAGTAGCTGATTTTCACAGGCACACACACACACACACACACACACACACACACACACACACACACACACACACACACACACACACACACACGCACACCTGGGAAAGGCTGGCACAGGTTTACCAGCTGTGCTTCTCTACCAAGACTTTAAGCTGCCACCAGTTAGCTACTGTAAGACTCTTACAAGGGTACCCAATTATACTGAGTAAAATTATTACTAATACAAATGGTAGAGTTTGACCAATGCAGCACAGCTTTCAGGAGCAGCCAATCATAAGTACTCTTAAGATGTTAAAATAATCTTCTAAAAGACCAGCCACAATGAAAGGTATCAAAATATTTAATAATAAATAATAAAATAGAAAACATGAGAATACTGAATATCTGGTTACAATAAACACCAGAGTTTCAATCACAGTTGATATAAAAAATAACACAGCTGGATACATTCACACAGATGCAGAAGAAAAATACTTAACTAATCTCACTATATTTTCTTGACTGACTAAAGAATTGCTGTTCCCTAGTTAAGTTACTTACTACAGCAAGGCAAGATGTGAGTGTTGAGCTACTTACTACAGCAAGGCAAAATGAGGTGTGTGGTTGTGTGAGAGGTTCCAAAAAACAAAGATCTGCTGAGTTAGTTCTAAGATATCTCTCACTAATATCTAAAGAATCATTTCAGTGCTGGATATAGAATAACATCACATCTGGTCACCTCACTCTGGTACAATACACACCCAGAGCTTTGCTAAGATCTGTTGCAGCATCTGAAAGCTATAAAACAATTTCAAAAATGTCCACCCTTCCAGGGTAGCAATTAGTTCACCCCTAAGGACAATACAGTAAGATTTCTAGTCCTGGTTTTCTCAGACATTTTTGTCACTGGCTGCAATCAAACCTGTAAAATGAAATTCTTATGGCCTAAACCAGCCCATTTAATTTTCAACCTATTTTTGAAAATTAGCTGGACTGAGATTAGCCTCTTCCCTTCCAAAATTCTCTGGTGAAACATATACATTTAATCAGCTATAATATTACTGTCTGACAATATATCTCTTTTCTAACCAGCAGGACCCACTGTTGATACATTTTAAACACAAGCAACTTTACAAATACATTTTAACACAAGCATCTGTACAAACCAGTGTGGCTGTCAAATTACATAAAATTCTTTACAAAACTCTAGCTAGCTATGCTGGCATATGATACATGTGCACTGCCCTACTCTCCCTGGCACAGATACCACTACCTCATATCATCACATCCACAACCATAGTTATGAAATGGTGAGCCACAGGACCACTGGTATAACATGAGTTGCTGAAGTAAGAGCTGCCCACCTACCATGGAAAGGTAGGACAGCAGGTGCTTATCTAGCAAGAGAACCACCTCTCACAGAGATGGAGGAGTTACTGGCCTTTGTTAGAGGAAGTGTCACCCTCAGCATGATACCACAGTGTGGTGCTGGATGTTGTGGTAGAGCTTGAAAGGCTAAAAAGACTATTGAAGATGCCCCATGTATGTAGACCGCTTTCTTTGTAAGACTACCTATAAATCCTCTTAGCCCATTAGTTACTGTCCAACTTATTTAAACTGTTTGTTTAATGGCATAGAGGAACATCAGGGATTCCCCCTGCACAGTCATCTCACAATGGCTGTATTTAAAATATTTACTGTTTAATGTTAATATTTGTACACTTCAGTTTCATGTATACTTCTGGTGCTGGGTCATACTTACAGAGGATATAGTGCTTTGTGTATTCACACATGATTTTTTATCCAGCACCAGCCCTGTGGAACTGCCACTACCAGATGTTGGAGAATCTGAAACCACTGATGATGATGATGATGGTGGAGATGAGCAAGCATGATCCAGAGTACAGAGTATGTGTTGGACACAGGGAATATGACTACTGCCTTCCCAACATAGAGAAAAGATGGACTACCAGGAGAAGGGTCTACTTGAAATTACCAAAATCTCAGTAGACACATTTAAATCATCGTGCCCCAAACACCGAAATGTCACAAACCCGACACCTCACATACCCGACACACATAACACCGATAACATGAAATCCCGACTTACCCTCCTACAACGTATCAAGAACAGCATACAAAAATGCCATATTAAGAGAAAACAAAGCCATTCCAAATTAAACTACCTACTTCCCCTCACTCAGTCCCTGTCCACCAACCAATAAACCTAAACCCCTAACAGTTAACAGTGGCTATTCATGATGGTCTCCATAGCACCAACATGAATATTCATAACAAACATGAAAAAAAAACAAACTTCACTACAAAACTTTTATTTTTAACATTTTTCCAGGGGGGGGGCTCTACCCCCCAACTCCCTGGTACTTAAAGATACCACCTCCGAGATCACACTACAGCATGCACATGGGCAGATTTCCTGTTCCGCTCAGCTTGGACTGTTGGACATTCAGACATTGGTATTGTGAAGTTTTGCTGATGTGAAACTTCATGCTTTTGGGCTCGATGATTTGAATGTAGGTCTACTGGGATTTTGGTAATCTCAAGTAGACCCCAAGAGACACACACCACACAGGGAGGACAGGTTACTGGGACACTACCAGTCAGGTTAATGTGATACCCTCCCCCATTAGACATGTCAGAATCTGTTCCAAGCACCCATGGGTGGAGACACAGAAGTGTAGGTAATGATGCTTGCTGGCAACATGGTTACAACCCTCACTCTGAGGTGATATATCAGTGGCCACAATCCAAGATATGTGCAGAGCAATCATGGAGGCACAGACTACTACTACTGCAGTTATGGTGGAATTAGAAATGGTGATCCAGGGTGTGTGAGATGAAATACAGGCATGTATGACAGTTTTAATAGACCTACTCATATACTGGAATGAACCATGTCCTCTTAAGCTCATCTGCCAGGGTGGAGGTGTCATCCACAAAGTCATTCCATAGCTATCACCACAGATGGTAGCCATTGTGGGAGTGCACAATATAGATCATGCTACTGCAGCATTAGCACTTTCATGGCTGCACCTGTTGTGTTGGTATCTATGCCAAGGAAAGGACTTTCCCATGACTAAGACAGTCACAGTATGTCTCACAGCAGACATCATTCACAGTAACACATCTACACAGGGACATGGCACAACCACTGCAACTCTTAGTACAGTCAGCTGCTATGTGTATGTGTATGCAAAAGAAGCTCAGACCTCTATCATGCATGCCATCTTGTTTTGCTTTATGTACATACCCAAGCTATTCATTTTAATAATGTTATGCAGTACAATGTCATTATATGGCCATTAGAATATACCACACCCAATTGTGCTGCTCTACCTTCACTGCTAGAGGTGCATGTATTCCTGAATCACACACACCCCCTGAGTGTGGCCATTAATCTTACAAATTTTCTTTCTGTGAAATAGGAAAGTTTTCGAAACCCGTCTTTACAAAAGAGGAGGGTTGTGTATGAGAGAAGCATCTGGCAATATACAGAATTAGCACTGGTAAGGTCTAACCCAAACAGCTTAAACAGCATAATGGAACTCTTGGTGTTGCATTGGCTTCCGATGGGAGATTTAAAAGAAAAAAAAATAATGTGAAAAAGGATGGATTATTTTGTGGCACAGTGTCTGCATGAATGATATTGTAAGCTAAGACTCCCCAGTTAAAAAAATCCATGCCTTTCTACTTAAAAAATCATGGGATGATTTTATATGTGATAAATTAAGACAGAGTGTGTTTTATTGAAGATTCTAGAAGTCTGATGGATTATATGCTTGATAGTTCTACTGACATGTAAGTGTAATGCTGTGAGTACAAAATATCACACATGGTTCATATGTGAATGCTGAGGTGTATCCCACTACAAGAGGTATACATACTTGCTCAGTATCCCATGGAAATGTGTTTAAATGACATGCGAGGAGTACTGCGGCAAGCATAGTCACCAGGGTTTTGCTAGTTAGAAAGTAATATAATCAGCAGTAATCTGTTAGCTTTAATGTGGAATAGTCAAAAGTGGTCTGTTAACTGAAACATGGCATAGTCAACAGTGATCCGCTAGCTGGAGATGACAGTTAAGAAGGAGAAGAAGAGGAAGAAAGAAGAACATGAACTATATTGTGCTACATCAGAGGCATGCAAATATAGGCTGCTGCTGATTATTCTAGCC
>NC_056725.1:828585047-828630047 GCF_019279795.1 Protopterus annectens
GTCTGTCAGATCTTCACCTTTATTATATAGAAGTACATAGCAAATGGAAAAATGTTGAATTTTGTGAATATGATGAACTATATATCCCAAAGCATGACGGGTCACACAAAATAATTTTGAAATGCTTGTTCATGACTTGTTTCTGGAAGAGCAATGTATGCATATTAAGAAGTGACCATTTTATCTTTAGCCTATCCTGACAGCATTCGCTGCTGCCACGTTTTATGTTCATATTATGTTGCAGTACAATATATCGCCTAGCAGGATAGAAATGAGCTCATCAGTGACATGATCTAAAGGTATAGTCACGATCATGATTTTATTGAAGAGTTGGACTTATACCCATCATTTCTTGTCAGTATTCCAGGATGCACACATACATCACTGAGTCTATTCAAATGATAGCAGTGTTTCACTGCATTGCTGGGTTGATTACATTATTACTGGCCTGATTTCTTTGTCTGTTAGTTGTATTATCCATTATTTACATTTGTAATGCTTTTGCACTAAAAGGACATAGCTAGTAAAATATGTTGTTGATAATGAAAATAGCTTTATTACTGATTCTATACTACTTTTGTTATGTACAGTGTATTATGAGCTCTTATCTATTTCACGGCACAGACAGACCTGCTACACTGGGTGAGAACTCATACTATTCCTATAGTTATCTAAACTGGTACTTTAATTACCCTATTCTTTACGTTTCTGAAGGCTTCCATACCATTTACTTGATTTCTTCTAGTAGAAGGGATTTCCAGAGTTCTCTTTAGTTTTGTTAGCAAACTGACGCACCTTATCTGTACTCATGCTGACACTCCCCCATCTATTCACAGTACAGCATTACGTATGGCTCCCAACCAAACAATTTCTTCTTTCATTTTGCAAGCCAGGTCAATCTTGTTAGATTATCAATACTCTCAAAAGTTTACAAAATAAAAACATAAGGCAAATAATAAGTGACATAAAACAGAGAGTCACAGACTTTAATAAATTTCATCCTCACACTCTCCAACAGTTACACTGAAAAATGAAGGTGTGATTTTAAGCACATATGCAAAATTATTCATACAGTATTTGTGTAAATACAAAATTACAAAGGACTTGACTAAAGGGGAGATCAATGGGCACCTTATGCCCTGAGAAGAGTAAAGCAATATTAACAGTTTCAAATCACTTTAAAGAGGAACAACTAATTGTTCAAGTTGCCAGTGAAACTAAGAAACTTATGCTTCTTAACTGTCAAATTAAGATTTAACCTGACTGTTTGCTGAAAAAAAGGAAATCCTGCAATAATATAAGGAGAGAACCTTATAGCAAATGTAAGAAAACAGTGCTGAACTAGCCAGTTCCACTGTTACAGCTGAAGGAAAGAATTACATTCATCTCTCCCGAGACTGCTCAGTCCTACTTTATCTGTATCGTTAACCCACCAGCACTTCTATCACAAGCTCCCCGCTAAAGTGCTTTACTGGGCATACAATGGCATGCAGACAATAGTAGGAGAGGTAAAGTCACATCAGTCTTAAACAACCTACCTGTTAAAAAGAAACATTTCTCTACTAAGGATGAGAGATCATCCTCATGTCTGAAAGAGAGGAAAGCCCCATCTAAACAAGTACAGTTTGTTGTTCCTGTGAGGAACAGTTTTCAAGAAAGTGGCAGATGAGACTGAAATAAAGACACTCCAAATGACTTCATACCTCTTATATGTGAGCATTTAAATAATTGGAGCAGGCCTTATTGTATCATGCTCATGTCTGATATCATGTCTAATATTTCTTAACAGAATAACCCCACTAAACGTAATCCTCACAATTACCTGTCCAGGGGCAGAAGCACCGGGATTTCTCTGTCACTTCTGGACTCCCTTGAATACAGTTTTCAATATAAACTCCCTGGACTGGTCTATATATTAGTCAGGATATGTTTAATCTTTATAGGTTCATAGGTTCACAGGAGATTACTTGGCTAATGGCTCAAGACCCCTTACAAGCCTAGATAGTTTTATCCAGATTTTACCCAATTTTCTATCCCCAGGGGAAAGATAACAAAGGGCTTTGATTATTTTTACAAATTGCCTCAGACTGTAATGGACATGGGTATCACCCCAGGAGTGAATTTGTGATTTCCCACCCATTGGTCCAGATTGTGCTTGAAGATGGTCAGGGTTACCACTCAACCTCTTAGAGCAAAAAATCTGGACAAAGCCTAAAATGATGGGGGGGCAAATAGGGACAGTTTTTAAATATTGCTCTTACAAACTTAGAAAGTTGATAGAATTATAGGTTTTGAATTAGCATGAATTTTCTGAAGGATGTGGAGTCTTAAACTCAAATGTTTGTCATTATTTAGTGACTTAAATCCTCAGCTATTTGCCAGAAAGGTACAGATTTTAGGAGGAATACACCAAAAATATGAGGCAAAAATCTGGACATTCTGCGAAAATCTGTACAGTTGAGAGGTATTCTTGTGAATAGGAAGCCTATTCCACAGGAGGAGCAATCTCTGGGACACATATCTGTCTCTCAAGCATGATCTATGTATGTCAGAGATCAGGTTCAGATCTTTGGAGCAGGTAACCCTTGTGCAGTTACTTTTACAAATATGCAACATTTCCTTCAGGTCTGGGTCAGAGGCTGCCTTGCAGGTCAAGCGCAGATCACCCCTTAGTAATCTGTAAGAAACTGAATACAATGATAGGGCTTTTAATTGGTCTACATATGAAATGTTGTTTATACTCTGTATTTTTCTAGAGAGAGACCACTGAGGATGCCCTAATTGTTGCGTTGCAGGTGCCTGGCAAGGTATATGCCAAAGGGTGCATTTAGAATCATAGGATCATAGGAGGTTACTAGGCTAATGGTCCTGGGGCCCTTCCAAGCCTAACCAAGAGTTTATCCCTAAAAAAGAAACCTAAATCAGCACCTGTCACCTCTGTTAATGAGGGACACAGGTTGAATCCCTGGAACAAATTTGTGGTTTCCCATCCACTCATCAAGGTTGTGCTTGAAGAGGGTCAGCGACATACTTTGTTTGACGTGTATGGGGAGTCTATTCAAGACATGGGGCAGCCTCTGGGAGACAAACCTGTCTCTCCAACAGGTTTTGTTAATGTCACAAATTAGATTTAGGCCTTTTGATCAAGTAATGTGCGAGGAGTTAGACTTATGGATATGGAGTATCTCTAGTAGGGCAGGGTCCAATATTGCCTTGTATGCGAGACACAGATCACCTCTGAGCAGTCTGTATGATACCGAGTAGAGTGATAGTGATTTGAGCCTGTCCACATAGGACAGGTGTTGGAGGCCATGAATTCTCTTTGAGAGGTATTTCTCTGGACTTTCCAGTTGGCGCAGGTGTTTGGAGATGTACATACCAAACGAGGGGTTGTACTAATTATTGGCCTAATGAGGGAGGAGTACAGAGAGGTAATAACCTCCTTTTTTCTGGTTGCAATCCCTTTGTTTATGAGATGAACCAAGTAAAAGGCTATTCTGACCACTGCCACTACATGATGGTCAAATGTGAGATTGTTGCCAACCTGTGTACCCAGGTCTCTCACCACAGGTTGTGTGCTTAGGGGGTTTCCATTGATGTGATAAACAGTAGGGGCAATGTTTTTGCCAAATGGTATGATAATACATTTATTTACATTTAACTTCAGGCCATGACTTTGGCATCAGTCATTTGTTGCTGTGAGACCCTCTTGTAGAATGTTAACATCATTTGGGGAGTCAATGACAGCACCCAACTTACAGTCATCCACAAACTTGGTCAGCCCCAAGCCTGTTGTCTTTGCCTGGACCTCTAAGAAGTAGATGCCAAACAGTAGGGGTCACAGGACAGATCCCTGGGGGATACCACTAGTAACAGGTCTGCTGTCAGAGGTGGAGACACCTATTTTAACCTTGTGGGTCCTATCAGTAATCCAGTTGGCCACCCACCTGATGAGAGGGATTTATGCCAAGTCGTTTTAGCTTTTTGATGATGCCCGAGCGGGGGATTGTGTCAGAGGCTTTGGCCAAGTCAAGGTAAGCTGTACGTACTGACTTTCCCTCATTTGGGCTTTGGTGACAGTCTCAAAAATGTCAACCAGGTTCAACAGGCAAGAAGTACCCTTGGTGAATCCGAACTGGGTGGGGTCAAGTGCTTGGAGATTGCCTATCTCCTTGTTTATAAGGTCCATAATAATAGGCTCCATGGCCTTACAGATCAGACTTGTCAAGCTAATGGGGCGATCGTTTCCTGGGTCAGTAGTGGCCCCACCATTTTGGAAGGGAATGACAATGGTACTCTGCTGGGATGAAGCCAGTACTCAGGCTGTGGCTGAATAGGGTGCTCAATGGTGAGGCTAGTTCTTGCTGGACATGGTGCAGAATACAGCCTGGGATACTTTCAGGTCCCATGAAAGCTGTGTTCTTTGCCTTGGATAGGGCCTTTAACACTTGATCTATGGATATGTGAGGTGTGGGACAAGTATCAAGGATTTCGACTGGGCCTTTGGGGTGGTCAGGGGGTGAAGTTTGTGCTGAACCTATCTAACATTAGGTTGGCGAAGTCAACAGGATCAGTAAAAGTGGTACTGTTATGAACTAATGCAGAACAAACTTGGTCTTTGCCATGGAGGTTCCTGACGTAACTGAAAATGGCTTTGTGGTTACCCTTTGTTTGGGAGGCTAGTTTATATTCATAATTGGCTCTGAAGGTTTTCATTAGTGATCCAATTTTCTGCTGAGACTAAAGAGTGAGTTTTCCCAATTTGGAATTTGTTCCTTTTTGCCCTTGGACAACAGTTTCTTCCTTTTGTTGTAAAGCCTGTTGATAGAGGATGTCCACCAGATAGGTTTGTGTCTCCTTGAGGAGCAGGTTTTCATTCTGTTGGTTATGGCTGAGTCCATGCAGTTGTACAGGTGCTTGTATACTGCACTGCCATACTGTTCAGCATAGCTGTCTGCATCCTCTGAGGGGGGCAGTGGTGTGAAGCTACTGATACCCTCCCTTAGAAGGTTGTAGTCAGCTTTTGAGAAGTGTTTTAGCCTGGTTACGGCTGGAGGGTGTGTGGATGGGATAGAAACTTTGAATGAGACAGACCGATGGTCTGATCTCACCATGGAAAAACTTACTATGGGGGTTGTGCAACTGCCACCCATGTTGGTGAGAAACAAGTCTAGAATGTTATCATTCTTGATGAAGGTAGGATGCTGCTTAAGGCTAAAGTTATACCTGCCTGGGACACATACTCTGAGAGCTCAATAATGTCTCTTTTCATATAGTCCAGGAAGGTACATCTCAAGTCATTCATGCCAACATGGACAATGACAGAGTCATACTTGCACCTGCTGTGGAGAGACTTAAGTGAGTGAGTGACATGGAGGATTCTGGTACCTGACAGACAACTGACCATGATCTTCTCCTTGTCGAGCCTGGTGAGGGGGACATCAGCTTGTCTCACAACTGAGTCACCAATGACTAGTATGTTTGGTTTATTGTTATACCTTATGGGCTGTGTGAGTTTATTGTTATGATTTATGGGCTTTGTGAGACACTGATGTGTTGTCTGCTGTCTGTGATGTGTTTGGTATTGTGTGTGGAATGTTTTTGAGTGTGTTTTGGAGGTCTCTGCTGTTTAGGTAAGTTATTATTGAGGACCTCTGCATAGGTGTGTGTGTTGTGCTTCACTATGTGATGTGGGTGGTGTGGTGTTTGTACTGGCAATGTCCTCTTTGTCAGGAGTACTGACTGTGGTGTGAGAGAGCATGGATTCCAGGTTATTGATATAGATGCATTTCTCACACATAGAAGAATTATGTACTAGGAGACGAGGGTTATCAGTGAACATGAGGCAGTTGCTACACTGTCTCAGTATGCCCATGTATTCCAGGCTGACAGGAGAAGCTGATTGGACTTGTCCAGACATAGTGTTCTGAAACTTGGATGGATGCACAGAGAGAAAGTTTTGATAAGGGTTTGTCAACAAGAGTGTAGACCACAAGAACCTTCTTAAATGTAAAATAACCGTCCTGAAGCCCAATTGCTAAAACCAAAACTAAGAGGCTTAGAATAACAGACAAATTTAATCAGGCTATTAACAAGCAGTAATAAATACAGCAGAATAAAAGCACTTCAACACTTAAGAGCAAGCAGTAAGGCAAAATAAGGTAATAAAGTAGGAAGAACACAATTACAGTAGACGCAAATGTTACTCGATTACTGGTCTGATGAGGGCCAAGTAGTGGTATTATGACATTCTTTGATCTGGATGCCCTAAGTTCAAATTACTATCTATCTAAATACCAAGATCTCTCACCGTTGGGTCCACTCTTAGGGGGCAGGTGCTATCAATGTTGTAATTGCAGGGGTATTTGATTTCCCAAAGGGTATTTTTATGAACTTCTTTGCATTTAGTTTGACACCAATCATTAGTCTGTGTCAGACCTTTCTGTAGGAAATCAATATTGTTTGGGGGAGTTAGAAATTGCCCCCAACTTGCAGTTATCAGTAAACCTGGTCAGCCAAGGGCAATCTACATTTACCATGACATCTGAAAAATATATCCCAAACAGGTGGTGTCCCAGCATTAAGCTCTGTGATAGTCCAGTGGTGACTGGACTCTTACCTGATGTGGAGTCCCCCACTCTAATAACATCTGTCCTAAGTGTAAGTCTTTTGGCTATCCATGTTATAACGTACAGGTTTATGCCCAATTTTGTCAGTTTATCTTTAATACCCGAGTAGGGTATTGTGTCAAATGGCTCGGCCAGGTCAAGGTAGGTGGTATACACTGTCTTACCCTCATCTGTGGCCTTGGTGACCATCTCAAAGAAGTCCACCAGACTGAGCAGGCAATTTACTAAACTGCTAAGCTATCTGTATGAATCTGAAGGTCATCAGCATGTATACCAAAGGTTAAAAAGTCACACAGGCAAACCATGCAGTAAAAACTCCAAGAAGGACTGAGACAAGCTAGAGTCTTCGCTATGTAATACCTCAAACCTTCTGTGATTGAGGCCTATGGGATATATGCAAATGAACCCTTAAAACTCAAGGGCAAGTTTTTTTTTTTAACCATTTTTTTTTTTTACAATTATGCCCTCATCTGTAAAGTAGGCTTTCTTATTCTAAAAATGTGTATTTTTCACTTCAGTTATTTTAGTGGACCTATATTTATTAAGCTTAATAAATTAATGGTGTGCAAATTTGTGTAAGTAAGGAAATTATTGTTTGAGCTGTGATACAAAATCGGAATTGCCTATACATTGTAATGTCTTATTGAGTTTAATTCTGGTCACTGCCAAAAAAAGCAATTACTAGAAAATGTAAATCAAAGTCTAAACCAACTATACTAGAAGTAGTGAATACAGTAACAGATATAAAAACTGAAAGTAAGATCTTTAGAAAAGGGTAGGCGCAAACTACATAAAAACAATGCGAACTCTGGAAACAATACATGCAGAATAATGTTTTGGAGGAGAAATGAGGTTAAAGTACGGCAGGAATTTAATAAGCTATGTAATGGTCAAATGATAATGACTGACTAGAAGATTATATGTGATATATAATGTTTGCAACTGAAAATATGTCAGTATGGTTTGTTTTTATTGATATAAATATATAATTGTCTATGTCATAAGTGATAATTTAATAAGGATATTTCATATTTAAATAAAAGTTAACTAAATTAGTGTTTGTGTTTAATGTATGCTGTGCAACTACCCAAATACTTTTTGATTCTATGTCATCCAGCCTCGCCATCTGATGATGCAGTAGTGGGAAGAAATGGTTTGTAGTGGGTAGGCATGTTTTTTGTAGTCTGCAGTAGATTTTATTAGAAAATAACCAGAATGCAGCACAGTCAGTTAAACAGTCAGACAATAAATATATAAATAAATGCAACTATATTCAAATGAAATTTAAAGAAAAGACGGAATAAGATATGATTCTTAATAAGATATATAGAGCTTTGCAAACAGTGTAATAAAACAGAAATAAAACTAATAAAACATTGTCTGCCCTAGATTGACTAATCACTTTTAGGGAGAAATCTATGGCTGTGTGAATCACTTCAATGACAGACCTAGTGTAGATATGGTTGGGGGTTGACATAATGTTTAAGGTGTCTGCCTTACAGACACAAGGTGCATGGCTTGATTCTTACCTTTGGGTTGGGAAATGTGCTGGGTATAAACTGTGCCCAAGGACAGACAGCCTGTTACTAACCTATGAACAGTGAGTTTGTATGATTTACTGCATGGAATTAATACTGGGAAGAACATTTTGGAATAGTTTGTACATCTGTGAAGATAAAGGTGCAGTAAAATGATCATTCCAGACTATTATTAATTTATTTTTCTGTAGTTATTCATTCATTCGGGCGGCTGCGGTGGAGCAGCAGTTAGCATTGCTGCCTCACAGCAAGAGGTTCTCTGGTTCAATTCTTGGCTGGGGTGCCTTCTGTGCGTAGTCTGCATGTCCTCCTTGTGGTTGCGGGGGTTTCCTCCGGGTGCTCCAGTTTCCTCCCACATCTCAAAGACATGCTGTAGGTGGATTGGACACTCTAAACTGGCCCTAGGTGTGAGTGCGTGTGTGCCTTCTGTGGAAGGTTGGGCACTGGACTGGCAACTCGACACTGTAAAACTCCACTGCCAATCATGAGTGGACAGGTGATCTGCTGTGGCAACCCCTAACCGGAAAAAGCCAAAAGAAGAAGTTATTCATTCATTCATTCAACATATACTATCTAGGCAAGACTGTACACTGATAAATGTAGAGGAAACAACTGCATTAAGCCAGGGGTCTGGGGCCACAAGGCCCCCAGAAGCCATGAGGTTTCCAGATGCTCTAAGATGAAATTTTGAGTTTTTTAAACAACCTTTTTCATCCAAGAATTGCCAAAACAAAAACCATGATCAAAGAAAGGTTAGTGTTACTCCACCTTTGTTTTTACCAGCAACCTTTCAGCACATCCTAAATAACCAAGACTACACTGTAATAACTGACTGCAGTGGAAATAACAGTATTAAGCTGGGTGTCTGGCCCCCAGTAGCCATGATGTTTCTAAATGCTCTGAGATGCATTTTAGAGTTTTTTTCCATCCAATGATTGCCTGAACAAAAAAACATGATTACGGAAAAAAATTCAGTCTCACTCTTCAACTTTGCTTTCTCCTGCATCCTTTCAGCACATCTTAACTGACCAAGACTACCCTGTAATAATTAAATTAAGCAGGGGGCTGCTAGGCACCAGGAAGCCATACTGTATAGATGATCTGAGGTACATTTTAAAGCTTTTCCCCCAACCTTTCAGTACAATGATGATCTGAACAAAAATCATGTACATGGAAAATAAAATCTATCTCACTTTTATATTTCAAGGAAGAAATATACGGTATCCAAGTTTTAATACTCAAAGCTGACCAAATACCACTTTTCAATAAATTGAAAACAAATACTTTGAGGACTCATACATCTGGTAATAGTACCTACCCACCACCTCAATATAGGTAGTTTCTTTCTCTGTATCCCTCTATGGTGTTAAACTGCGTAGAATTAAGGCAAATAAAGACATATAATTTAAGCTGCTGCTGTCAAAGTCATGCTTCCTCATCTCCCACCCCAAAAATGACAGCCATCGTCTGTGTACCATTTTGATGTCAGACTGGGTCAAAACTGAAAAATATAACAGAACATATTTGCCGTCAGACATATATAAACAGCATGCTTATTTACTCTCCACAAAAGATAGCCACCTGTATATGCATCAGTCGTTTGTGAGGAAAATGGAAACAAATATTACACTGATATTTCCAACTTATTTCTAGAGACAGTACACTGCTCCTATACATGCTATAGTGATGCTCTGTGCACCCCTCTGAAGTTGAGGAAAGTGAAAGAAATAATTACCATTCTGTCCCCAGCTCAACATAATATATAGTGTCCACCGAGGTTGGGGAGGAACATTAAAGAAACAATGACATCATCCCCACCAAATCCAACTCCCCAAACAAGTAACCGAGACCTTCTGTATACATGTATGAGCAGCGTTGCTTTTAAACTAGGTGAGGTTCAAAGCAGAGTTGATTACTAAGCCCATGCCAAAATCCACTAGTACAGCTTTACTGTTTTATTTTTTTTTTTGAGATGACAAACCAAGCAAGTAACTACAGCATCAGTTACTTTCATCTAGACAGCCCCCACCAAGCATTTATAACCACTTTTATGTGCAATTCAGACATCTGATCATGATAAAAGAGAATGAATGTGTAATGTATTTCAGCTTTGTTCCAAACAGTGGTCACACATTAAAATATTGCATTTTACTTCATCTAATCACATCAGTCCTACAACACCAAAATAATAAGCAAGTAGCAGACAGCTAGACATTTTTCTCAACAGTCCTGTTAAGTAGTCCATCTTACATCTCACAAATGCACACTAGTGCTGCTAAGCCAGACAGTGGTTGTTTAAACTGAGTAAATGACAAGAGGGTTACTTTCATCTACCAATCCCCAACCCCTGCCCTAGAGTTATAGACATCACATCCGAAGTCGATGTAATATTTCACCTACACACATACAGCTCAACTGTCCAGATTTTCACAGAATGTCCAGATTTTTGCCTCACATTTTAGTTTTTTCTTCATAAAATTTGAGGTTTTCTGGCAAATCACTGAGGATTAAAGTCACTAAGTAATGACATACATTTTAGTTTCAGACTTCATATCCTTTAAAAAAATGCATGCTAACAAATGCTGTTTTTCTAGCAACTTTCTACAAGCAGTATTTAAAATCTGTCCCAATTTTGGGTCCTTTGTTTCTCCCTTATTTGAGGCTTTTTCCAAATGTATTGCTAAGAGGCCGAGAGTTCTGCCTCCACAGCCTACACAGACAATTTGATGCACTTTAAACTATTCCAGGCTAAGTTGCTCCACACAAATCACAAAGCCAGAAGAATATTACAAAAATATCTGGTTGATCACTACCAGCATCTCTGTACAGTAATAACACATTTCGCAGCACACCATTCCTTCCATCTCAGCCTAAGCATTGCCTAAGATCTAGTTGATCAGTCTGTCAGCATTACTGTAAAATTAATAACAGCTATATCACCAACATCCAGAACCTCAGCATTTTCTTTTCCATAATGTCCTTGCAATACTTCTCCCTCAGTGTTAGTGTAGTCTACAGTACAAGAAATGACAAATAAACAAATTCATTCAGACACCCCCTTGCTCTCACACTTGAATGTTTGAGGTCTGTAATCTCATGACCTCACAGCATTTAAGGTAATATGAAATAGTTAACTGGAGTGGCTCCACCCCCCCCAAATCACTCGCTGTTCAATGTTTACATTTCTCTTTTTCCCTTGTAGGAGCACTTTGTTTATTTATTTTTAGAGAAAAGAAACATTATCGCAAAAAAATAAATAAATAAACAGGGAAAGAGCACCCCTACAAACATGCAGCGGTACAGTGCCCTATGCGGTTGCTTAGTTTGCCTATGAATATGGCTGGCCCTGTCTACATCAATGCCACCACTGACACTCCAGACCCTCAGACTCCACAACTTAGAACAGTTAGTGAAACAACCAACTAGACTTAGTCTAGCAACAGGAACTAGTTCCAGTCATGATATAATTGTCACAAACTTAAAACATAGATACCTTAACATAACTATAGGCACTTCCTAGTAGAAATCTTAAAGTCATGACAAACAAGTTTCCTCCTTACCAAATCTGAACAATTCTTAGTATTTTCCAACAGCCCTCTCAATTAACATTTTCCTAATTTTACACACTAGCAACTTACACCCCACCATTCTAATTTAGGCAAATTTCTGAAAAAAACAACTTTAAAAAGCCCTACTGAACCTCAGTGAGGCAAGGGATGTGCCTCTTCCATTGCATACAACTTTTCTTAAATCAATAGCTGCTCATATTGCAAACCCCATCTTACTCATATGTACAAATTGTCAATTATTGTAGGGGGTCTTCTCTGCCCTGTTCAAATACATGGTCATAATCCCTCTTACTAACAGACCGAATATCAAGGACTGCAGGGATTTTAGATCAGTTGCCAGCCTTTGCCACCTTACAAAAAAATTTTGAAAAAAAATGATCTATAACCAAGTCCTAGACCAGCTTAACAAACATGGGCTTCTATGTGATGTCTAACATAGTTTCCACAATTCCTTTAGTACTATGTCATCCACCAATCAAATCTTCAATAATATGGATTAACTTAGATTAAGATGTGGACTATTCATAGGCATGACCAAAACATGCAGAATGGTTGGCTATATCCTCTTCCTTCATAAGCTAAACAGGCTCAGCTTTGGAACCAAACCAATATTATGGTTCCAAATTTGCCTTCAAGACAGATAATTCCAGGCCTACTCAAATGCCGTTTTCTTAAATCAAGGGTCCTGCAACCCAAGTGTACCTCAATGTTTTCTTCTAGTTTGGTTCTAGGTCCATTATCTTTCTCACTTTTAATCAGTAATAAAAAAAAACAAATCGAACAAATGAAGAAAAAAACCACTAGGCACAGGAGCTGAGCAGCTGGAACAGTTTATTCTGGTACCTCGGCTACGAATAGCCTTCAAAGGAATAACCATTCTAGTTTCTTACATCTTTTTATAATAAAAACCAAATTGCTCATTACACAATTAAACAATTAAGCAGTATATAACTAGCAAATTCAATCTGACAAGGCATCCACTGTTTCAAGTTAAAAGAGAAACAAGCGTCAGGTAAATCATCCAAAAGCATCAGAAAAAGCATCAGAAATAGCATCAGAAAAAATAGCATCAGAAAAAACATCAAAAACATACATACACCACAAGACAGTCCTAAATACAGAAATATAGTCTAAGTTATACACCAGTAATGAAACAACTAAAATTTACTATCTCAGACATTTAATAACTGTCAATATTTTAAATAGTAATATTTATTTCCAAATTCAAACCTTTGGGTTTTAAAGTTCCAAACATTAATATAAACCTGCTTTCTAAATTCAACAGTTTCTCTAAAAAATTACCAGCATTATACTCATCAGGCCTAGCTAAAGCACAGAAAAATAGAGAGTCCGAAAGACCATTATGAACAATATTAAAATGTTCTGCAATTGGACTCTCCCTTCTACATTTTCTGATGTCCCCCATATGTTCCAGAATTCAGATTTTTAGCTGACGCTTAGTTTGACCAATATAATATTTAGGGGGGGTACAACCACACCCCACTATATATACAATCCCACAAGATCTACAATCGAATATGTCAGTGGCCTTATATTTTACCCCATTGATCTGACACCCTGACAAATTCTTCACATTTGGACAAACTTTACAATTACCACATTTGAACATCCCCTCTGATATAAGTGTCCCATTACACCGGACAGTCTTTATTCTTCGCTTTGGCTTTAACATTTCCTTCAAATTCGCATATCTTCCATAAGAAAAACAAACTCTCTTAGGGAATAGATTACCAAACTCAGGATTTTCAGAAACTAATGGCCAAAGAAAATCCACAATCTTTTTCAAGGTAGCAGAAAAGGGGGAAAATTTAGTAACATAAAATAATTTATTCTCCCCACTCCTATTCAAAAATGTTTCCTCAGTATTCCTCTTTCTATACATTCTACTACCATCCCTACCATTCACATTTGAAGTTAATACCCCGTCAATACTATCCTTAATTAGTAATTCAGAGTACCCTCTAACTACCAATCTGTTTTTAACATCCTTAAATTCAGATTCCAATAGAACACTTTCAGAGGTATGTTCAAATGTCCGTTTGAATTCACCATAGGGAAGTGATTCAATTAAATGCATGGGGTGAGCACTTGTAGCATAAAGGAAATTGTTGGTTGCAGTATCTTTTCTAAATGGCCTAAACTGTACAGTATTCTTGAAATCCACATATAGTAAAATATCCAAGAACTGAATAGCATGGACATTAACTTCATATGTGAATTCCAAGCCAAATCTGTTACCATGCAAAATCCCAACAAACTCATCAAATTTCCTAACATCACCAGAACACACAAAAATTAAATCATCTATGTACCTATAATAGAGTACCACATGTTTCTTTTCTGATGCTATTTTTTCTGATGCTATTTCTGATGCTTTTTCTGATGCTTTTGGATGATTTACCTGACGCTTGTTTCTCTTTTAACTTGAAACAGTGGATGCCTTGTCAGATTGAATTTGCTAGTTATATACTGCTTAATTGTTTAATTGTGTAATGAGCAATTTGGTTTTTATTATAAAAAGATGTAAGAAACTAGAATGGTTATTCCTTTGAAGGCTATTCGTAGCCGAGGTACCAGAATAAACTGTTCCAGCTGCTCAGCTCCTGTGCCTAGTGGTTTTTTTCTTCTTTTTAATCAGTAATCTCAGAAATGACCTCTTTCAGACAAAAACAGAAGCAACTTTCCAACTGTGACTGAACAATGATAGCTTGGCCTCACCCTTGTGCTTTTACTATCTTACTCTAACTCACTCTCTCTTTCCTGTTTACGCACCATGTGTTACAATGGGCAATGAACACCTTTCAACTCTTGTTGTTTCTGTAGCAGTTATGGGTTGTATGGCCTCAGGTTGCTAGCCCAAGGCCTAACCTTCCTCAGAGGTTGCATCCTACTCTAACAGACAAACATTATTGAAAGCAAAGCACTTCCACAGCTGTAATTATGATATAAAATATCCCACTTACTTATGCCAGCCTCCATCAAGCTATGTCAAGGAATGTATTAATTAAAAAAATTGGATGTGTTCTTCCATTATTAACCTTCCACTCAAGGGCAAATACACAAAAAATACAAATTGCAATTAATAAAATCTGCAGATTTGCATTAATTACTAAACAGAGAATCCATCATTGCTTACTCTTATCCAAGATAAAATAGCTACCAGTGAATGAAAGATTAGCCCTTCTACTTTCCTCATATATCTTTAAAATCATCAGATTGGGCCATTGCACCTCGCATTAGAATCCAAGTTGCAAATCAGTCGTAACAGCAATACACTGAGGGATCTAAATGAGTATACCCTTTCCCCTACTTCCATGGTGGTGCAGCGGTAGCATTGTTGCCTCACAGCAAAAGGTTCTCCCATTCAATTCTCGGCTGGAGCGCCTTCTGTGTAGAGTCTGCATGTCCTCCCCGCGGTCGAGTGGCATTCAAAAGACATGCGTGAATGGGTGTGCCTTCGTTGAAGGTTGAGCGTCAGGCTGGCACCTCAGCACCATAAAAATCTACTGCCAATCATTAGTGGACCGGAGTTCCGCTGTGGCGACCCCTAACCAGGAAAAGCCGAAAGAAGAAGAACCTTAGACAGATTTAAGATGATTATCGGCAGAATGGCATTTCAAAGCTTGCACCTGTCATCTGGAATCAACTATGAACAGAAATTATGCAAAAAGATGCTTTGCACATGTATAAAAGTAGTCTGAAAGAGACCCTTTTTAAGGAGTCTGCCCAGACATGATACAAGGGCTAAGCACATTAAAGAAGCTACATTTTCACAATACGATGCTAGCACAATATTTTACCTTCCTCATCAGGCATTTTATGGTTCTTGCTACTTTGACATCAAAAGTTGTACTGTAAATGTTATGTTATTGTCTTAACATGTATGATGTTCCTGAGTATTTTTGTACTGATAACTGTAAAGCACAAAGCATTTATCATTATACAAGCTAAACTACTATTAAATGAAGATGCCACTGCAAATTGTGGGCATTTATGCTTTCAGATATTGTTTGCAGTAGTAGTTGTCTTTTTGTATCTGCATTGTAAATATTTGTCTACTCAAAATATTTGTTGTAACTGCATTATAAATAGCTTGCTTTTCTAACTAGTGTCATACCTCTAAATATTTGATGTACTAAACTGTTGCCCTTATGGTGCTGAGATGTGGCTGTAAAGAGTCTGGTGATCAGCTTACCTATGCAGTTATTACATGTTAATAAATAAATAAATACAGGTGTGATATGTTTCACAGTCTTCTTGTCTGAATGACTGATATAAGGGAACAGCACTTAGTTTATGCATTTTATTCTTAATACTTATCATATCTAACATCATATGTAAGGATCAAGCCAGTTTTGTGAGGGCAAATCAAGTGCAGACCATGACAGAATCTGATTAATTTCACCCATCCCCATGGCATAGATGAATAAAGCCCTTACTCTGTTCCAGATTACCCATGTCTGAATAGCAGCACATGTGCTAAAAGGACCAGAAAGAGTACAGGAGGGAGAGAGGCTAACAATATTTTGTCTGTTCCAGGGGGAGGGGGAATGCTGCTTAGGCTCAGTGCAAAATCAACATTATGAGCCTTGTGAATTCTGTACTTTGCCAGGAGTTTTCATATATATGTGGAAGCATGCATGTGCCTCCTAAAAGAAGCAATTGAGAAACTCACAAGGCTGCTATGGGATGGTGGGACATTAGGGCACACTTCCTGGCATAAGTATAATGCTGCACCTGTGTCGTTAATCTCCTCACTAGATCTAAATTTAGGTCAGGTTGAGCTCATGGGAGGGTAAGGTGAGACTGGTAGACTTGGTGAATAAAGAAAGAAGTTGTAGGGAGTGTTGGGGAGTATGGTTTATAGTTTCTGTTCATACACTAAGTCCTTATCATATATTTGACATCACCCTGGCTTGCAATTTGTTTGTCAGATAGGATTCACACCAAACACAATAAGTGAAAAACTAAATAAAACTGAATAAAACAAGAAACATTAGGTGCCATCAAAATCCTCATCCATCTTACCTGCCATCCTCCTCCAGGATGGTATAAAAAAGAAAGAAAAAAGATTAGCAACTTCAATTTTCAGAAAACAGATAAAATATAATAATTAGATCAAAATATTATTGGAAATGCAACACCAGGGCAATAATCTGATTCCCATTCGTTCAAGATAAACTGCTTAGCATCAAAATTGCCAACTGATACTAATTTGGCACTTTTCCTAATACCCAAATGTCATACATAGGATAAGACCAGTGGTCATGGTTTACAGATTTGACCACTAGTATTCACTTTTGTTTGTGTAGTTAAGCATCTTGTTAAAGCTGGTTCCTCGATGGGTTAAAATTTATCAAAAATGTTTGGAAGTATTTGGTGTTCTAAAGTTTTAATGTTTTGAATTACATTTTTAACACACCACCACCAACATTTTCATGGATTTTTAATCATTTTGAGAAAGTTCTCCGTAAAAACATTGTAGGCAATGAAGAACAAAACCAACAATATCCAGGTGTCTCTGCAATAAACCACTGAGAATCCAGAAATAAGTGCAAAAAGGTAGCAAAGACAAGGCTCCTGTTTCTTCAGCAAATGCAACTGTTTTATTAATACAAGCCCTTTCACTAGATGCTTCTTCAGGTGTATCCATATTGTTACTAAAACACCTGTTTTATACTATCATCACAAATCACATGACAAAACCAATTAACATTTTAAAAGAAAATACTTATAAAAACATATAAAAATGCTTACATTTAAAAATATCATCAGATACAAGTGCAAAAATGCAAAAAGTATATATATATATATATATATATATATATATATATATATATATATTAGATATATTAGATATATATATATATATATATATATATATATATATATATATATATATATATATATATATATATATAAATAACACCATTAAAATCATTACCTATGTAATGGTCTATTTTTTAAAATAGTCCTCATTGGCACATGGTCATTTAAGCCATGTCCTACTTCAGCCCTCAACCTCACAATCCAATTTGCCTCTAGCACTTCAGTTCTAGCTCTGATATCACCCCCCCTCTTACTGAAATTAGTGCTTGAGAATAACATCTTTATGTTTAGGGACAGGATATAGTGGCAGTGCAATGGCATTGCAATGGGTACATCATGCGCCAATAGTTATGCGAATGTGGTGATGTCAGCATGGGAGGTAGAAAATGTGTTAAGGGGTCCCTATAAACAGAATGTACTGTTTTTCCGAAGGTTTGTGGATGACCTCTTCCTGATATGGAAGGGGTCAGTAGAACAACTATTGGATTTTGTGGAATGTATTAATAATTCCAGACCATTCCTTAAATTTACATTGACTTGGTCTTATTCTGAGGTGAATTTCCTGGATGATAGTATAGTGAGAGGAGAAGAAGGGGAGTTATGCAGAAAAATGTATACGAAAGAATGTCATGCTGACAAATTTTTGAGGAAAAATAGTCTGCATCCTAGATATGTGTAGAAATGTCACACACAATCAGCTGTATAGGGTGTCAAGGCTCAATGTTAAACAGAATGATTTTAAACAACAGGCAGAATTGGTAAGTACAGAGTTGGTGGAAAGGGGATATAATAAGAATGAGATACAAAGAAATATGATAGAGATAGAAAAAGTAAGAGGCATGAGAGCCAGGCCCTATATTTCAGAACCTTGTGAAATTTCTGGGGTTAATAAAATACACAATAGTAATAAGGTAAGAACGTGCATTAGTTATTCAAGGGATGTATAAAAATATACTTATATTATTAGTACTCATTGGAACCTTTTGACCACAGATAGGCAGGTGAGTAAGTTCTTGGACTCACATCCTCAGTTTACGTTCAAGAATAAAAAGTCATTAAAAAGAAGGCATTGTATACCAAGAGATCAGATAGGGCATTCTGATGATAGAGAGACTAGACCCTGTAAGAGATGTCAGTATTGTGAATACACAGATGTAGAAACAGAATTTGAATATCCAGATTCCCATGAGGTTTTTTACCTGAGCGTCAATGCAACTTGTAGTACCCCGCATGTGGTTTATTTGGCTACGTGGCAGTTATGCAATAAATTCCATGTTGGTAAGACAGCTAGATTGCTCAAGGATAGAATAAGAGAGCATATCTATCACATTAAAAAAAAAAGCATGTTTAATGCTCTTGCAAAGCATGTTTCTGAGACTGATGATAGGCATAGCTTTAAATTTATGGTCTTAGGCAGATGTTATGAGAACAAGAGGGAGGGTGATATCAGAGCTAGAACTGACGAGCTAGAGGCAAATTGGATTGTGAGGTTGAGGGCTGATGTAGGACATGGCTTAAATGACCATGTGCCAATTACACCTATTTTAAAAAATAGACCATTACATAGATAATGATTTTAATTGTGTTATTTATATATATATATATATATATATATATATATATATATATATATATATATATATACTTTTTGCATTTTTGCACTTGTATCTGATGATATTTTTAAATGTATGCATTTTTATATGTTTTTATAAGTATTTTCTTTTAAAATGTTAATTGGTTTTGTCATGTGATTTGTGATGATAGTATAAAACAGGTGTTTTAGTAAAAATATGGATACACCTGTAGAAGCATCTAGTGAAAGTGCTTGTGTTAATAAAACAGCTGTGTTTGTTGAAGAAACTGGAGCCTTGTCTTTGCTACCTTTTTGCACTTATTGTAGGCACTGAGTTTATTAATTGTTTTAATTGTTGAGAGAACACAATTGGTTATTGGTAGTGATTTAAATGCTGGTATTCACTGAGTTAGCTACCTGATGAAGTTCCTGTTGTAATAAAGGAATTAAAGCACTAATTTTACTTTACTGACCCATCTTTGGCATTTATTCGGCAGACCATCTTTGGTTTTTGTGTGTGTGTGTGTGTGTGTGTGTGTGTGTGTGTGTGTGTGTGTGTGTGTGTGTGTGTGTGTGTGTGTGAGTGTGTGTGTGTGTGAGTGTATGTGTGTGTGTTTTCTTCCTAATGAAAAATAAGAATCAACTTAAATGTTGGTTTGCTCAAAAAATCAAATAGCCTTAAGAAGTGACTTCTAATGTCTGCAGATTTCTTATAAAATTATACAGAAAGAAAATCTGGACCTTGAGTCTTTTTATCAGGAAAATAATATATATGTTGAATAGGAACTGTAATTAATATGTTATATGAAAAAAATAATTTTCTCCATGTTTTGATGTAACAAAATTCTCAACATTTTTATATTTATAGTTAGAGGATGCTTATTCACAGTTATTTTTCTAATAACTGCGAAATTCTTGTTTCATGTAATAATTTATTTAAAAGTTGAATCTTAACCGACTAAACAAAGAAATATGTCTGGTATTAGCCTCACACAATTTATATAACACCTTTAATTGTTCCAACAGTTTATCAGTTTCTTACCTGTTTATTCTGTTTTCTTTTATTGAAAATGAAATAAAATTCCTGCAGTATATGCCTTAAAGGAAGCCCATGTATAAAAACAAATGAATTTCTTTGTCATAATTATTAAATGAAAATTTGTTTATAGCTGGTCTAATTTCCTCATAATAATTAGAATAAATATTATTATTTATAATTAATATTCTCTTTTTTTACAATAGACATTTCAGTACATAAAACTATAGAAGAGTGATTTGAACTACTTCTAGGCAATATTTCCATATTACCTATCAAATGACATATTTTCTGACAAAAAATAAACGTCTTGATTAAATTTATTAATTTGTCTCTTTTTATGGGTTATTTAGAAGAGTTACATTAAAAGAAATTATTCCCATATTCTAAATTTGTAATTACATAATATATAATGTATGCTGTTAGAGAGTATAACTCTCCAAACCACACCTGGAGTCGCCTCTTCCAACAAAAAAGAGAAAAGATTGAAAAAAGGTGCATTTGTGATGACAGACTCAAAATTCCCCTGATCTGTGAGATAATGAAGTTCCTTCTGTACTTCTGCAGGAGTAACTCTTAGGCTCACAACTTGATATGTAACATGTAACAAGGTTGGAAAAATTAATATTATAGGATTTTTTTTTTCTGACACAAAGTTCTCCTGATTTCAATGAACACCTTCCAGCATGCATTCTTGGAAAAATCCTGCCATCTCATGGTGGTAAATTAAAAAAGTTATTTTCTGTTAGGCTGAAGAGGCCAAACTGCAATCAGATAATGAGAAACATTTTACAATAACTGGTCTATTAAAGCTAGGTTTAAAAGGACTGATCCTGTGAGTTAAATCAAATTTTAGAGAGAGGAATTAATTAATGTCAGTTTTGTTTCCCAACAAACATAATATTTTCATATAATAGGGTATTCAGCCTAAATATTCTTGAATAACATGTATCCCAACATTAAATTTCCGGGCTCTATATTCCATGTCTAATGCTTTTGCTTATATTTCCTGCAAAGAAGTTTGTAACTTAACATCTTCTACTCTAATGAACATATGCTTATTTGATAAATCATGAAAGTCAGCCTCTGTCATTTCTTGAAAAATAGTGATTATAGAAATGTCTTCCTTCTGTTCAAGCAAAAGTGGTTTGATCTGCTAAATATCTAAGATTGTCCTTAATGATTTAACTTCGTTAGTCAAAGAGTCAACTAACTACAGCATCCCCGGTTCCCTCACACAAGTTATGGTGACCTTTTGTACACACCTCTGAGACGTTCTACTTTTATACTTGGTGGGGTTCAGAGCAGAGGCTTCTACTAAACCTGTATACAAATCTGTTTTTATATCATTGGGGTGTGGGGGTCACTAGGCCCCTAGAAGCTGTGTTCTGGATGTTCTGTTATTTATTTTATACCTTATTTTTTGAATAATAACTGTCTAAATTGAGCAAAAAAGAGGTCAGCTACTTTCAATGTACAGCACACCCCCCCACCCAGCATATTAATTATAGCTACTTCTGTGGGCACTTCAGATGATGGTGTTAATAATGGCATCCACTTATTTTGTATTAGCTCTATTCCATGCAAATAAATGTCACCCGTTAAAAGCTCTATTCCATGCAAACAATAACCACACATTAAAGTATTTCAAGCTTTTGCACAAATCACATTAATCCAGTAATTGCAAACTAGTCCTGTAAAGCCAGATAGTGACTGTTTAAAGTTAACCAACAAAAATGATCCATTATTGTCCGGACACTTCTCTAAGTGCACTCTGTTTCTGCAAAGCAAGATACTGACTGTTTAAAATTAGAAAATAATAAAAGGGTCAGGTGATTACTAGAAACAGTTCCCACGCTGACCTAAGAGTTCTACTTCTGTGTACATATTAGATGTTTGTAATTAAAAAAAATATGATCATGCATTGTTTACCAGCTATATTCCATGAAAACAGTAGCCACAAATTAAAGTTTTGTAAATTGCTTCACATAAATCACATTAATCTGCAAATGCACACTAGTCCTACAAGCCAGATAGTGACTGTTTAAACAGAGAAATCAAGAGGGTCAGTTTCTTTCTACAGACAGCTCCAACCCCCACCAAACAGTTATATCTACTTCTGTGTGAACGTCAGATGTCTGTACTAAATAATGATGGCCCATTTCAGATTTGTTCCATCTTAACAATAACCATTAATTAAAGCATTCCATGTTGCTTCATATAAATTACACTAATCGTTTAATGTCAGAATAATGGTCAAAGAGCAGCAGTAGGTCATATCCCCCCACACACACACACACACACACACACACACACACACACACACACACACACACGCACACACACATACACACACACACATACATGCACATACATTCACATACCAGCATTTTTATGCTGATTTGATGCTCCTAATTGTAAGAAGCTGGAACTGTAGTGTCTGTCATTTTTGAATGTAGTCCCCAATAGTCTACCGATAGCTCTCAAATAGTTTGTTCAATAATCACAGACTAAGCCAAAAATTAACAGAGGGTAGAGTCAATTTTTAAATGTTATTCTAATTCACTTAAGAAGTTAATAGAACAACAGGTTTTGTATCAATATGCTTTCTTCTGAACAATAAGAAGTAAGAAACGATAATGTCTAGCATTACTGACTGACAGTAATCCTCACTGATTTACCAGTAAAACAAATATTTTATAAGAGACAAAGAAAAATATGAAACCAAATCTTGTACATTTAGTTAAATTAGGGGCATCTGAGAATTATGAGCATAAATATCTACTTTTCTGCCAGTAACAGTTAAAAAATACATTATAATATCTCTGATAGCTGCTTTGTCATCCCATAGGCAGAATGAAGCAGGAGGCCAACAAACTGAATGGCCAAGCCTACAACCTCCTCCTCAGGGCACTGCTCTTGCAGCTGTGGTAGGAGCACTTTCCGATATTTGTTTATTTATTTATTTAATTTCGAAAAGCAACACAATGTGCATCTTTTTATTTTAAGAAAATAAATAAATAAATAAATAGCAGAAAATCAGCCCTACCACAGCTGCAAGGGCAGCATCCTACTTAATCTATGAGTAAGGATGACCCTGTCTCCAATGCATGTCAAGTCGCTGATATTCAAAGTGATTCACTGGAGCTAAAACACTATTGAAAGAATTCTGTCTCCCAACCCTGCTTCTTCAAAACCCAAGCTGTAAGTCTCTGGTGATGTTCACACAACCCTTTACAGAGAAGGGGCACAAAATAAGAATGAATGCTTAAGAAACAATGCATCAGAAAGTTCAAGTCATAGCAATTTTAATATTCTGCATTCCAGCATGTTTACTTTTGCTTTGCTGTACCTGTGATACATCTTCTATGTTATGCAAATGATGTTTTTACCAGAATCTGTTTGTTTGTTTTTTCCTTTTTCTGCTTTCCACCAGACCTCACCCATTGAATATTCTACCAGCACCCAAATAGTGTTTTAAAACAACGATCTTTAAAATGATTTTTTTCAGCCTCCACGACCTCATCTCTTTCCACAGTATAGTCTTCAGTTATAAAGTTTTACTTGTTTATTTTTCAATTTTATGATTGTCCATATTTATTAACACTTGTAGTTGTTCCATTATTAGTGTTCTTTTTCCTATTAGCTTAGTATGTTTTGTGTGTATTTCTACATTGTGTCAACAGGTGGCAGCAACATAGCACATTTAGTTTGAACTATTTAATTATACACTCATTTTTAATCACTTTGTCATTATGATTCAAAGTCAAAAGTCAAAGTAAATTTTATTGTCATCCAACCATAACCATACCCAAGTTACAGCTGCACGTAATTATGTTCCTCCAAGCTCATGCACAAGAACATACAGCTGAACGCACAGCACATACTTAAACAGCAACAATGAACAGACAACCGAAGACCAGAAGCTTAAACACATTAAATTGAACATTGAGCTTATTCTTATTGGAGTTTACTAGTCACGTGACTTTGGTTTTAATATGCATAAATATTGTGCATATCCTTCTCTTTGTGTTTCATATGAAGAAGGTTTTATTATTGCGAATAAAAGCTCTCATTTGCTCTTACTTTTTCTACAGTTCGGCAAAACCAAATTCCAAGTGTCAACTCCCCAAGTTTTAAGTCTCTGAAGTACAAAAAGCTGATAACAAGTTTTCCATAGGAAATCGTCATTGGCAGTCCAAACACAGAAACCACACTATAGGTTAATAAGTACTAGGCTATCTGCCCGAAGGCATTTATAAGCCTAGCCAGAATGTGTTGGCTTTTGCCGCCCCCTTAGATTAGTTCCCAGTGCCTCTGTCCAACAGAGCCACTGAAGTGATCCCTGGGGTAAACTTTCTGTTTCCCATCCACTCGTCAAGGTTTATCTTGAAGAGTGTTAGCGAGGAGCTCTGCCTAATGTAGATTGGAATCTTGTTCCAAAGCATGGGAAGTCTCTGGGACAGGAATCTATCCCTCCAGCATGTCCTATTTATTGTTGTGGTGAGGTTTAGAGTGTGTGGCTCAAGGGGATATGGTTTTCTTTAGGTGGAGCATCTCCATCAATTCTGGGTTGGACATGGCCTTGTATGTCAGGCAGAGATCACCTCTGAGTAGGCAGTATGCAACCAAGTACAGCTGGAGTTTCTTCAGTTGAGTAGCATAGGACATCTGTTTGAGGCCAGTGATCCTCTTGGTGAGGTACTAGTTATTAATTTTTAGATTTCTCCCGTCTGTGTGATTTTGTTACCATACAGTTGTTATATATGAATTCTGGAAGATACCGCTGAACCAGATAAGCAAAATATTATTTGATAAGGATGGTTCCCAGAAATACAGGCATAATCACCTGTTATTTTTAATTATCTTTCTTAAACTTTGAACAAAAAGGAAGAAAGAAGACAGTGTTGGGGAGTTATGGGAGCTTGTACCCCATCAAAAAAGTTTAAAGATTGATTTTTTTTTGTTACCATGGCTTTTTAGATGTTTACATTTCACAATTTGGTTCCCCACCATCTTATGGCTCAACCATTCATAGTAGAAACAGATTAGAGCAATGACACCAAACTCTGAGAGTTATAGGAAATGAAAAGATGGCTTCATTGCTAATGGCATATAAAGTTAAACACTGTGTTCCTTTCTTGACTAGATGGGAGCGTGTTTTTTCTTAGTAACCAGTAGAGGGAGTCACATTGTGACAACACTAAAAAATGCAAAGGCTGTAAATCCGAACACTACCTTCAGAAAGAGGGAAACACAATTCAGCACAGCTAACTCTTGAACAATAGTTTTACAAATGGAATTGTCAAAATAAATGCATGGGAAAACCATTTCCTTTTAAGAATGGACAGAAACATTCAAAACTGATATAGTAAGAGGGGTGAGATGTTCATTTTCAGAAGTAACAATGAGACAAGAGCATCCATCTGTTGATATACCCCCCGCATAAGGGAGGCACATCCTCAGAATTATCAAACTACAAACCAATTGCTATACTTCCCCTCCTCAGCAAAATACTAGAAAAATGCATACACTCACAACTACTGAATTACCTACTACAAAACAACATTCTCTCCAGCTCCTAATGTGGTTTTAGGCCCAAGCACAGTATCACTACCACTCTCCTAAGCTTCACAAATCTTATCAGTCAGAACAGAAACAGTGGTAAACTTGTATCATCCATTTTCCTGGACATGTTGAAAGCTTTCAACACAGTCTCACATCAAGAGCTACTGTATGAATTATCCACAATTAATCTCTCCCATTCAGCAATCACATGGTTTCATAGGTACCTGTCCAAACATCAACAAGGAGTGAAGTGAGATCTCAGCCCTGCTGCCTCTCTCTGTAGGTGTCCCACAAGGCTCAATTCTAGGGCCATTTGTTTTCTCCATTTTCACCAATAAACTCAGTACTACATCCAACCAGGCCACAATTCTGCAAGATGCAGACGATTCCACCATCATCTGTGCAGGCCCCTACCTCCCTGAACTCTTACTTAAAACTCAAATAGCATTCAAAGACATAGAACACTATCTTGCAGAAAAATCAACTCATGCTAAACCTTAACAAGACAAAAATCATGTTATTCACTAGCACCAGATCTCCAGTACCCCAATCCCTTTTTATACCTTTCCTCTAATAATACCAACATAGAACCAGTTGACAATACCAAGTTATTAGGAGTCACTACTACTGATAACTCACTAAAATATGGCAAGCACATAGCCCTTTCCAGTAAAAAGGTCCACATTAAACTTGGATCACTACATAGAGCCAAACCATTCCTCACTCCAACCACAAGACATTCTATTGCTAGTACACATCTTCTATCCACTATACTGTATGCGTCTCCTCTCGTCATTAACCTCAGAAAATCTGACCTAAACAAATTAGAGGCCTGCTGCCACAAAATTCCAAGATTTTCTACTGACCTCCCTATCAGAACACATCACTGTACAGCCCTAAAATGGCTTGAATTACCAAATCTGCTATCACTCAACCAACTTGCTATTGCCCACTTCACTATACACCAGCCCAACAGCTGCCCATCCCTTAAAAATCTAGTACAACCTTACACAACTAACCAAACTTTATTGTCATCTGTCAAACTACTATTAAAAGTTACCAAAGCCAATAATACCTTTGGGGACTCTCTATTCTCAAACCATATAGCAAAAACCTGGAACTCCATACCTCAACATATACTCAGCACTTCTACTACCTTCAAATTCAAACTCCTTCTCAAGGAATACCTAAATGACAACTGGTTATGCTCCTGCACTAACCCTGGATGAATAGGACACCCCCATCCCAAATTCTCCCTCACTGTCCTTGCATTGCTCCTTTTTCAATCTCCTAACAATATGATCACCTTATCCCATTCAGTTGTATCTAAAAAAAATGATACAGTTAACATTTTACAGTATACTCTGTATATGTATGTCTGCATGTAATCTTTTCTTATAGTATTGGTTGTAATATAATACATTTTGTTAGATGGTATAATTGTATCCGAAATGTTTCATGCTTTATAAATATATGTCTTCTCATTATATCTACTACTCCATGGAGCGTTTCTCCCCGGTCTGCTACTAAAAACAGGCTACTAGCCCAGCTGGGCCATCCCAGTAAACAAATGTAAAATAAATAAATAAATATACAAAATCAAAGTGATTCTTTTTTTCTAAGTGAAAGTCAGACTTAAAAGAACACCTACATTATTAAAATCACATGAAGTACAACTTATTCTAAAATGTGAAAAATCATTTAAAGTTATTCAGGTATGAAGTGGGGATCCACAGGAGTTATTATTGTTTAAGTTAAAAAAACTGTTTGTAGACATCCATAGTTTCAAACTGTGGAAGACACCACTGAACCACGGATAAGCAAAATATCATCTCCATAAGCAAATAATTTGATAAGGATGCCTCCTGCAAATACTGGCATGATTAAACTGTTATTTTTAATTCTATTTCCTAAATTTTTGAACAAAAAGGGGAGGAGAGGACACTTTTGTGTAGTTTGCATGCTGACAAAATATAGTGCTAGGAAAGTTTTATTCACCCTAGCTGAATGGAGTCATAAGTAATATGTTTGTTTTCTTTCTGCTTTTCCTGGTTAGGGGTCGCCACAACGGAACCCCAGTTCACTAATGATTGACAGTTAATTTTTACGGTGCCGAGGTGCCAGCCCGACGCCCAACCTTCAATGAAGACATGCCCATTCACGAATCTTTTGAACGCCACTTGACCATAGATCCTTTAATCATTTAATAAGGTGAACTGGAAATATTATAATTTCAAGACTGTTAAAAAAAATACTGAAAAGTTTTTCAGCACTAGAGTCCAAGTGCCCTGTTCCTTTTTTGCTTTATTCAAAAATGTAGAAAGGTGCTAATAGTTGGCATGATGTGTCACAACCCTTAATAAATCTTGCTTTTTCATGTCTCCATAACTTTCTCTAGAGCTTGTATAGACAGATGGCTAAGATTTTCACAACTATTTTAGTTCTATATTTAAGAGAAATAGGTCCATATCATAAGAAAACAATAAACATCTTCCAGATGTACAAATAACAACAATGAGGGATGACAAGGGTGGCCAAGTGAGGAGGACTGAAAAACAAAAACCAAATATGGAGGAAGCAATTCACTATATTTCTTGTGCATATTAGCATTTAAGCCTTTTGGTCATGATGCCTTCCCAGATTCTTGCTTTTAGCTGTAGAATTGTCTTTATTGACTGAAATGGATAAGTTACAAAAATAGGCATCTTATTTAAATTTAACGGCAAAAATCAGTCTTAAGCATAATTCTGAATCTCAAATTCTGAATTATTTGCTTTAGAAGGAAAGTACAGTTGTGTAAGTAAACTTGCAATAAAGAATAGTTGTGTAAAATCTTACCATAACCATAGATGTCCTTCTATTCAGTGATGCAGCATAACCATAGATGTCCTTCTATTCAGTGATGCAGTATTCTATACATACGGGTTGTATTCCGCTACTCGACCTGACGTCCGGCTTGTATACAAAAGCTTCAAGCTACTGCCTGTATGTGGGACATCGTATGTAGGCTCCTAGAATATCAGCCATAAAAGGGATGCCTGCACGTACAGTCCTCAGAATAAAGTAGCCCCACAAGGAAAACTCCAAAGGGAGACCCAGGAGACAGTCATCCAAAAAAGAACAAACAAGATACAGGGGGAAGGTGGGTAGCATAAAATACTGCAACATAGAAGAGAAAGACATCTATGGTTATGGTAAGATTTTACACAACTATTCTGGGATGCACAAGCCAGTGCATTTCTTTGTGCCGGTCCCAAGCCCGGATAAATGGGGAGGGTTGCGTCAGGAAGGGCATCCGGCATAAAACTTCACCAAAACATTTCATGCAGTCACCAAGAAAATTTTTTATAGCGTATTGGTCGAGGCCGGGGTTAACAACGACCGCCACCAGTACTGTTAGCCTACAGGGTGCTGGCGGAAATTGGGCTACTGTTGGCCGAAGGAGGAGAAGAGGCGGAAGACATGTCCGAAGGCAGGAGGAGAGGAGAAAGGCTAGGACTGTGGTAGTGAGGGTCAGAACTTTGAATGTCGGCAGTATGACTGGTATAGGGAGAAAGCTAGTTGATATGATGGACAGAAGAAAGGTTGGTATATTGTGTGTGCAAGAGACCAGATGGAAGGGGAGTAAGGCTAGGTGTATCGGAGGTGGGTTCAAATTGTTTTATCATGGTGTGGATGGGAGGAGAAATGGCGTAGGCGTTATTCTGAAGGAACAGTATGCTGAGAGTGTTTTGGAGGTGAAAAGAGTGTCAGGTAGAGTGATGTTTATGAAGCTGGAAATTGATGGTGTAATGATGAATGTTGTTAGTGCATATGCTCCACAAGTTGGGTGTGCAATGGATGAGAAAGAAAAATTTTGGAGTGAATTGGATGAAGTGGTGATGACTCTACCCAAGGGTGAGAGAGTGGTGATTGGAGCAGATTTCAATGGGCATGTTGGTGAAGGAAACAGAGGGGATGAGGAAGTGATGGGTAGGTATGGTGTTAAACAAAGGAATGCAGAAGGTCAGATGGTAGTGGATTTTGCGAAAAGGATGGACATGGCTATTGTGAATATGTATTTTAACAAGAGGGAGGAGCATAGGGTGACATACAAGAGTGGAGGAAGATGCACACAGGTGGATTATATCTTATGTAGGAGGGCCAGTTTGAAGGAGATTGGAGACTGTAAAGTGGTGACCGGAGAAAGTGTCATTAGGCAGCATAGGATAGTGGTTTGTAGGATGATGTTGGTTATCAAGAAGAGGAGGAGGAATGTGAGGGCAGCACCAAGGATCAAGTGGTGGAAATTGAAAAAGGGTAATTGTGAGGTGGAGTTCAGGGATGAGTTAAGGCAGGCACTGGGTGGCAGTGAAGAGTTACCAAATAGCTGGGTAACTACAGCAGAGCTAGTAAGGGAGACGGCTAGAAAGGTGCTTGGTATCACATCTGGACAGAGGAAGGACGACAAGGAGACATGGTGGTGGAATGAGGAAGTACAGGAGAGTATACAGAGAAAGAGGTTAGCAAAGAAGAAGTGGGCTTGTCAGAGAGATGAAGAAAGTAGACAGGAGTATAAGGAGATGAGGTGCATGGCAAAAAGAGAGGTGGTGAAGGCTAAGGATAAGGCATATGAAGAGTTGTATGAAAGGTTGGACATTAAGGAGGGAGAAAAGGACCTGTACCGATTGGCTTGACAGAGGGACCGAGCTAGGAAAGATGTGCAGCAGGTAAAGGTGATAAAGGATAATGAGGGAAACATACTCACAAGCGAGGAGAGTGTGTTGAGGAGATGGAAAGAGTACTTTGAGGGGTTGATGAATGAAGAGAATGAGAGGGAGAGAAGGTTGGATGATGTAGGGATAGTAAATCATGAAGTACAATGGATTAGCAAGGAGGAAGTAAGGATAGCTATGAAGAGAATGAAGAATGGAAAGGCTGTTGGCCCAGATGACATACCTGTGGAAGCATGGAGGTGTTTAGGTGAAATGGCAGTGGAGTTTTTAACAAGATTGTTTAATGAAATCTTGGAAAGTGAGAGGATGCCTGAGGAATGGAGAAAAAGTGTTTTGCTACCGATTTTTAAGAATAAGGGTGATGTGCAGAGCTGTAGTAACTACAGAGAGATAAAATTTTTCAATCACAGCATGAAGTCATGGGAAAGAGTAGTGGAAGCAAGGTTAAGAAGTGACATGATGATTAGTGATCAGCAGTATGGTTTCATGCCAGGAAAGAGCACTACAGATGCGATCTTTGCTCTGAGAGTGTTGATGGAGAAGTACAGAGAATGTCGGAAGGAGTTGCATTGTGTTTTTGTAGACTTAGAGAAAGCATATGACAGGGTGCCTAGAGAGGAGTTGTGTTATTGTATGAGGAAGTCAGGAGTGTCAGAAAAGTATGTAAGAGTGGTACAGGATATGTACGAGGGTAGTATGACAGCGGTGAGGTCTGCAGTGGGAGTGACGGATGCGTTTAAGGTGGAGGCAGGGTTACATAAAGGATCAGCTCTGAGCCCTTTTCTTATTTCCAATGCTGATGTACAGGTTGACAGACGAGATCAGACAGGAGTCCCCGTGGACTATGATGTTTGCAGATGACATTGTCATCTGTAGTAAGAGTAGGGAACGGGTGGAGGAGACCCTGGAAAGATGGAGATATGCTCTAGAGAGAAGAGGAATGTAGGTCAGCAGGACTAAGACAGAATATATGTGTGTGAATGAGAGGGAGGATAGAGGAATGGTGAGGATGCAAGGAGTAGAGGTGGCGAAGGTGGATGAGTTTAAATACTTGGGGTCAATGGTTCAGAGTAACAGTGAGTGTGGAAGAGAGGTGAAGAAGAGAGTACAGGCAGGATAGAGTAGGTGGAGAAGAGTGCCAGGAGTGATTTGTGACAGACGAGTACCTGCAGGAGTGAAAGGGAAGGCCTACAAGAGGGTAATGAGACCAGCTATGTTATATGGGTTGGAGACAGTGGCACTGACAAAAAGGCAGGAGTTTGAGCTGGATGTGGCAGAATTAAAGATGTTAAGATTTGCACTGGGTGTGACGAGGGTGGATTAGGAATAAGTATATTAGAGGGTCAGCCCAGGTTGGAAGGTTTGGAGACAAAGCCAGAGAGGCACGATTACGTTGGTTTGGACATGTGCTGAGGAGGGATGCTGAGTATATTGGGAAAAAGATGCTAAGGATGAAGCTACCAGGTAACAGGAAAAGAGGAAGGCCTAAGATAAGGTTTATGGATGTGGTGAGAGAGGACATGCAGGTGGTTGGTGTGACAGAGCAAGATGCAGAGGACAGGAAGAAATGGAAACAGGTGATCTGCTGTGGCAACCCCTAACGGGAACAGCCAAAAGAAGATGATGATTCTACATCCTTCAATTCAATGTTGGAGTATTCTTTACATATGGGAGAGTGCAAACGCAGAAAAAGAACCCAAGGAGGGGGAAGGAACAGGGAGAGATCAAGCAGAAAAATTTTCCACAAATCCATGCAGGATTGCTCTGGCAAACCCTGTTCTGGCCCTAGAAATATAATCCAACATGTAATGCTTTGTAAAGATATGAACAGACGACCAAGTGGCAGCTTCCAAAATGGATTGAGTATCCAAGCCCCTGAAGAAAGCCCCTGAGGATGCCACAGATCTAGTGGAATGGGCCTTAATAGAAGAGGATAAGGATTTTGCATGAAAATGATAGCAAAACACAATGGCCTTAGAAATTTGTAAAGAGACAGTTTGCTTTGAAACAGGCAAACCAAGAGCCCTGGGATGGAAGGACACAAATAATTGAAAAGATTTCCTGATAGACTTATTTTGTCAAGATAGAATCTAAGCTGTATATGCACATCAAGGAAATGCAAAATTCTCTCACTAGGAGATAGTGGAGATGGGAAAAAGTAGGCAATTGGATAGCTTGATTTAAGGAAAGATCATTAACCACTTTAGGCATAAAGGATGGATTGGGTCTCAAAGAAATGTTGTCCTTATCGAAAACTAGAAATGGTGGTGAAGCCATTAATGCCCGGATCTCAGAAACCGTTCTGGCAGAGGAAATAGCTACCAAAAGTCCTGTTTTCAAAGTACAAAACTTTAGAGAAGCAGAGGCCACTGGTTCAAAAGGGGCCTGAGTCAACTTCTCCATGACAAAATTAAATTCCCAAGGAGGAGGAACTGGTTTTCTGGGAGGATTCATGTGTAGGATGCCTTTTAAGAAAAGCTTAACCTCCAACCTGGAAGCCAATGGAGGAGAAAAAGGCAGGCAAGCAGAGAAGGCAGAACAGTGGACCTTAATGGAAGAATAAGAAAAGCCACTGTTAAGTAACTCACACAGGTAAGATAACACCAAAGGAATATCCACCAAAAGGGGGTCCTTTTTCCTTTTTTAGCACCAGATAGAGAATCTTGTCCACTTTGAAATGTAAGACTTCCTAGGATTGGGTCTCCTGGCCTCCTGCAAAACATGAAGCACATCCTTAGAAAAAGGGTGCCTAAAAGGAATTAAATGTTGATCACCCATAAGGTCAAGTAAAGAGTTGACAGCTGTGGGTGAATTAGAGATCCCTTGTCCTGAGTGAGTAGGTCCATTTGGTGAGGTAACTTGTAGTGATGGCCCTTGGCTAAATGTTGAAGAAGAGGGAACCAAAGCTGTCTTTGCCAGAAGGGAGTCACTAACAAGAATTTTGATTTCTCATGTTGAATTTTAACAGGACTTTCTGAAGTAACAGAAAGGGGGGAATGCATAAAGAAACGTCCCCTTCCATGAGAATGGGAGGGCATCTACCTCCCAAGCTTGAGGATGAGGGACCCTGGCACAGAAAAGAGGAAGTTATCTGTTCTGAGAGGAGGCAAATAGATCCATCTTTGGAGTACTCCACAAATGAACTAGATCCAGGAACACATCCCCGTGAAGCACTCTTGGGATGGTGTCATGGATCTGCTTAATGCATCTACCACTGAGTTCTGAGTCTAAGGAAGGTACACTGCATGCAGTGAGACTTTGTACTGAATAGCCAACGCCCATGCCTTGATGGCTAAGTGACAGAAAAGATAAGATTTTGTGCCCCCTGCTTGTTTATGAACCAAAGGACCATAGTGTTGTCTTTGAGGATCTTAAGGGGTTCTGGAAGGAACATAGGGTGAAAGGTCTGTAAGCTTAGAATCAGCACCCTCATTTCCCTGATATTGATGTGTTCTTTTTTCTGAGAGGGGGACCAGAGCCCCTGAACTTTTGTGGAAGCAGAGTTTGCTCCCCATCCTAAGTCTGAGGCATCTATAAAATGTTCCTGTACTGGTTGAGGAATTTGAAGGGATGCCCCAGGATTCAGACTGAGTTGTTGCATCCACCAACCTAGTTCTGCTTTCAAACATGGAAGAAGAGGAATGGCAGTCTCCAAGGGATGAGCATGCTGGGACCAGACTCTTTTTAGAAACCACTGGAACTTCCTCATATAAAGTTTTGCAAAAGGCAACATAGGAATTGTAGAGGTCATGAACCCAAGAAGTCTCAGAAACTCCCTAGCGGTGATGGAGGAAAGAGTTAGAAGTGATTCCATGACAGCTGTGAGAGACAGAGCTTTCTCTGAGGAAGAAATACCATCATCATGTCTGTCCTAAACCTGCACCCCAGAAAAATGAGATCCTGACTGGGTGAAAGAGCAGATTTTTTTTGTAATTTATTGTGAACCCCAAGCCTTGCAGAAAAGGAATAGCTAGATTTAGGTGTTGAAGCAGAAGACCTGGACTGCTGGCCAGAAAAATCAGGTCATCCAGTAAGGGTAAACTTGAAGAACCTTTACTCTTAGGAAAGCAATGGCTAGGGCTAGACACTTTGTGAAGACCCTTGGAGCAGTGGAAAGATGAAAAGGCAAGGCAGAGAACTGAAAGTGCCAAGAACCCACTGAGAAATGTAAGAACTTCCTGAAGTGAGGATGAATATGAATATGCAGATAAGAATCCCTGAGGTCCACCGAGGCTAAGATTGCTTGAGAATGAACCAAGGGAGAAGAGACTGTAGGGAGAGCATCCTGAAAGAAGGCACCACCAGGAAGGTATTCAACTTTGATGTCCAAGATAGGTCTCCAAGGACTGTCTTTTCTTGGAACCAAGAACACCCTGGAGTAAAATCCCCTTCCTTGCTGACTTAGAGGAGAAAGGTTGAATGGTGCCCTGGAGAGAAAGCTGAGGAAACAGATGCAGTTGATCTGAGGGAGGTTGAGGAATCCGCTGAAAGGGGGAAAGATACTTCCAAGTCATAAAGTAACCATTTTGAATAATGGATATCATCAAAGAATAGAAAAATGCGTATGCAAAGCACTGAAGCCCAATAAACTCTCCTTTGACTGGAACAAAATATTCCTCAAATCGTAAATAAAAAGTTCTTTATTACTTTACCAATGGTTAAAAATGCACGAACAGTTGATCCAAGAAGAAATAAAAAATAAATCCAACTTGCAACATCAAGTAAATCAAGCGCTTTCACCTGTTGCTGTGACAGGCTTTTTCAAGATGAACCACCTACAAAATCTGCTGTGCTTATATACTAGCTTTTTAAAATCAATTAACCAATTAAAGTGAATACAAAGTTAATTACACCAATTTGAAAAACAAAACTTTGCTTGCTACTGCAATTGCTTTTGGTGACATCATTTTACCGTAATCTAAATCAAAGCTTACAGTGAGCGTGTTTTTAAATTAAGGAGGGCAAAACTGTGACTATGATAAGCTTTCAAGTATTTTATGTACACAAATATAGTAGATTTTAATACAGAACCTTTAATAATAATAATTTTTTTGGTACATTTAAATTATGATTAGATAAAGATATGTTGTTGCATATGAGTTTAACATTTGTTTATTTATATTTAATGTTTAAACAAATTGGTACTCTACGTCAACGTAGCCATACACATTCTAGGCTTATTTGTTTTTTGCCCCCTTTTTTGGATGAAACTTTGGTTTCTGATTAACACGAGCCAAACACATTTTGTCTCTAACATGTACAGTAATGGATATTTCTAAGATATTTTTAACATTTTTAACATACTCACAATTTAATATTTAATATTTATATTTATATATTTATATTTATATTTATATTTAAATAGAGCCTTAAAATTAATATTATATTTATATATTTATATATTTAACATTATTTTATTTATCTATTTCAATAGATGTCCATAAAATATACAAAATTTTAAGATACAGTAATATGCAATAATTGTATTTATAATGTTTATATTTATATTTTTATTTATTTTATAAATATGTTTAAATTGAATAAAATTATTTTTATGAGTGTTCCAAATAATAATATTAGTAAAGTAATGTACTGTTAGCATACATCGTAGTCCTAAGTAAGATTCAGTTCACATTTTTGTGATAATGTAACTTCTAAAAAGGTTTTACTTATAATACTTTCTATGAAGTTGTTCAAGTTTAGTAAAATAAAGTAAAAATTATTGTAATATACATATCTATACGATAAAGAGCAAACGGTTGTATTTTTTAACAACCATGGGGAATGTAAATAACTCAACAAACACTGTTAACCATGTATTAGATATCTAAAGGCTTCTTAGTAATAATGTTCATTTTTCACATGACTTTAGACGATTGAGGCAATATATCAATGTTTTGAACAAGTATTTCATTTTAAGCACATTTTATTGCGCTTTAGGAGTGAAAACACGCTCACTGTAAGCTTTGATTTAGATTACGGTAAAATGATGTCACCAAAAGCAATTGCAGTAGCAAGCAAAGTTTTGTTTTTCAAATTGGTGTAATTAACTTTGTATTCACTTTAATTGGTTAATTGATTTTAAAAAGCTAGTATATAAGCACAGCAGATTTTGTAGGTGGTTCATCTTGAAAAAGCCTGTCACAGCAACAGGTGAAAGCGCTTGATTTACTTGATGTTGCAAGTTGGATTTATTTTTTATTTCTTCTTGGATCAACTGTTCGTGCATTTTTAACCATTGGTAAAGTAATAAAGAACTTTTTATTTACGATTTGAGGAATAATTTGTTCCAGTCAAAGGAGAGTTTATTGGGCTTCAGTGCTTTGCATATCATCAAAGAATCCTGAGTGATCTCCTTTCAGGCTGAAAGAGAAAGAGAAAGACAGAGAGACAGAGGAGTATGACTTGGAAGTTGGGGCTGGATGTCACAGAGAGCCTTGTCTGGACTGAAAGGTCTGCTGGGGAGATGGAGCAGAACTCACAGTTTTAGGCTGAGGGAGTCTCCTAGCAGATTTGTGTGCCCTAGAACCAGAGGGTGCATAAGAAGTAGACCTAGAGGGTTTCCTAATAAAAGGAGTTTTAGCAGTGAAGTTCCTATGAAATTTAGGAAGTGGAGAAGCTAGCAGGTGCTTCAAATCCTGGAGCACCTTACCTTTTTCCTTAAGAGATTTAAAAGGTTCTGCAACAGCCTTATCAAAAAGAGCAGAATTGTCCAAGGGAGCATCAAGCAGTTTTGCGTTGCTGTCATCTGGGAGAGCCTGTAGACACAGCCAAGAGAATCTCCTAAGAACAAAAGCATAAGATGCAGCTCTGGAGGAAGCTTCTACAGCATCATAGCTGCATTTAATGGAATTCCTAGTGACCTGTGAAGATGCAGCCAAGACAGAAATAGATAAGGACTTAGCTTCTGAGTCAGGAAGCTGGGACAGGGCCTGAGAAGCCTGCAAGAGCAAAGCTAGAGAATACCTAGACATGTGAGTCTGTTAATTAATGGCTCTGATTGCCAGGGTGGAAGTGGCGTAAACCTTTCCAAACATTTCTAAAACTGTACTTTCTTTGTCTGAGGAAAACAGTTTTATGGAAGGAACAACCCAGGAGGATTTATCGGAGATGATAGAAACCACAGCAGGATCAGCTGAAGGACACTTAAAAAGAAATTTGCAATCCTCAGGGACCTTATAACAATGGTCAGGACTTCTAGGAACTGGTGCTTGTGAATCTGGGGTGTTGGAAGATGATGCAAAGACATCCAGGAAAGCAGGAAGCACTGGAGGGACAGCTGCAGGTGCAGGGGCCTCCACCTGAAGCAAGTCATAGTACCTCTTTTGCTCCTCTGAAATTTGGGAAGAATCCCACTTAAAGAATTCTCTCATCCAAGGGGGAAGGAATCTGAATGGAGTAAGCTAAAGAGTCTTCATCTGAGGAAGACCCCTCTGAATCAGAGTCCTAGGCCAGAAGAACAGAGAAAGACTCCTGGGAACCTGACAGCAGCACAGGGGAAGAGGCGAAGGCATGACCAGAAATAGGAGAATTTGTAGGCCTGAGGACCATCAAGGCCTTAAGACCTTGCAAGAAAACATCCCAGTCTGATGTAGGAGTACTAGACACTGTGGAATGCTTAGTTTTTTGTTTCTTTTTGGCAGGTTTTTTCTAGAGCAGGAGCAAAGCCAGACATAGGTCCAACTACTGCATCTTCTTTTTGTAAGGGAACTGGGCCAGTTACCAAGTCCTCTGAAATAAATAGCCGCAGTTCTCCCAAATTGTTTGAACTGGACATTTGCATAGCCTCAGACATGCTTGGATCCCCACTCCTAATGGCTTCCATTGCAGTTCCCACCAGAGAGACAGACCCTACCTCCGACTGTACCACTGGGTTTTCATAAACCTCAAGGGGTACATCGGAGAGAGAAGGAGCAGCCAAAGAGGACTTGGGCCTAGCTTTGCCTACCTTCCTCTTCAAGGACAGCTTGGAGGAACTTGCAAAACCCTCCACTTATACCCTAGCTAAACGCTTAAACCTCTGGTTTTCTAAATATAGGCAGACAGCCAACTATGTAAAGTCTAAGGGGTGAAGGCCTGACAGAGAGAGTAGGACCAATGATTGTGGGTGGACCCTAAGCAAAACAAACAGAGTCCCTGACTATCCTTATGTGGAATTTTCCTTCCATACCTACATTTGCCCATTCTGGATGACATGAATAATAACAAAAGTCAGAAGCAACCGAATAAATCCCTAACTGGGTACTTATCTGAAGCTGAAGAACAAACACAGTTTCCAATGGCAGACCGAACTTACAAGTCAACCTTTCTGAATGGCAGCGAAAAAGTTTTGAGGATTGTATGTGCGGACATCCCTTTTATGGCTGAGGTTCTAGGAGCCTCTGTGCAATGTCCTACATACAGGCAGTAGCTTGAAGCTTTTCTATACAAGCCGGACATCGGGTCGAGTAATGTAATACTACCCATATATAAAGAATACTGCAACATTGAATAGAAGGATATCAGTAGATGTTTGACTGATCACTGCTGCAGCAGACTAGGCTATAAGGGTTATATCCTGCCAAGGGTATAACAGTTGGCCAGATTCCAAAACATCAGGGTACCTTCCATGTACCAAAACCATTAGTAAGCTTGATCTGAGCTGACTAAAACACATCTTTTTTGCACAAAGCCCTTCAGAGTTTTCATGCCAACAGAGAGAAAGAGAGTCTGAGTCCCACAAAACAAGGGAGATAGAGGGAGCAGCTACTGCAGCAGTGATCATTCGAGCATCTACTTTTACAGTAGGTTTACTTAAAAAAAGTCCTATGTTCATTGTACTGATCACTGCTGCAGTAGCCTTAGCGAAATGGGTAGCTTGCCCTAGCTTACTACATTTGGGAGGTGGAAGTAGAAGTGTCCAGGTACCCTTGGACAATTGTCTTAGCAAAGCCCAATCTAGACCTAGAGAAGGAATCAAGTTTATAGTGCTTTGTAAAAGTATGTACAGAGGACTAAGTTGCAGCTTCTAGAATACTTCTAGAATCCAACCCTTTTCAAAAAGCCATAGATGAAGCCAATGCCCTTTTAGAGTGCCCCTTGATCCTGGCTGGAATAATTTTGTTGTGGTGAGTATAACAAAAGGTAGCAGCCTGAGACAACCATTTGAAAATACTCTGTTTTGACACTGGTTGTCCCTTTTTCTTACATTCTTACCTTCACAAAAACTGATCTAAAGATCTGAAAGATTTAGTTCTGTCAAGATAGTACCTGAGTTGAGTGTTCTTTCTCCCTCATTTTTAGGTTCAGGAAACAAAAATGGGGAGATGGATAATTTGGCTTATAATAAATTTGGATACCACTTTAGGCATAAAAGAAGGATTAGTTCTCAAAAGAAACCTACTATCTGTGGAAAATGAGATAGGGTTGACTCTCCACAAGAGGTTGAAACTCAGATTTTCTTCATGCAGAGGTCATAGTAATCAGTAAAACAGTTTTCCATGTTAAGAACTTCAACTCAGCCTGATTAGCTGGTTCAAATGGAGCAAGTGTTAGCCTCTCTAACACAAAATTAAAATTCCATGTAAGGTCCACTGTGTTTCTTGAAAGCCAATTATGCAAAACTCCTCTCAAAAACATTTTGAAATGAAAATGCATTGAAAGAGGAGGATACATAGGCAGCAATGCTGAAATGGCTGATGAACATTGATGGAAGAGTAAGAAAGGCCATAAGATAGTAACCCACACAAATATTGTAAAACCAGAGAAACACTAGACCTGTATGTGTGCTGGTTATGTTGTTGGCACCAACAAGAAAACATTTTTATTTTCTTCTTCTTCTTTCAGCTTTTCCCGGTTAGGGGTCGTCACAGCGGATCACCTGTCCGCTCATGATTGGCAGTGGAGTTTTACAGTGTTGAGTTGCCAGCCCAGTGCCCAACCTTCCACAGAAGGCACACACACACACATACACACACACACACTCACACCTAGGGCCAATTTAGAGTGTCCAATCCACCTACAGCATGTCTTTGGGATGTGGGAGGAAACTGGAGCACCCGGAGGAAACCCACACAACCACAGGGAGGACATGCAGACTCCACACAGAAGGCACCCCAGCTGAGGATCGAACCAGAGAACCTCTTGCTGTGAGGTGACAACGGTAACCACTGCACCACCGTGGCCGCCCTAAAACATTTTTATTTTCTACTGTGTGATTTTCTACTAGCAGGCTTTCTTGCCTCCATTAGTATCTGCTGATATCCTGAGTAAACAGGTGCCTAAAGGGAATTAATACTCTATCATACAGGCAGTCAGTTGAAGTTGATGGGAGTTGAGGTGTATCAAATACCCCTGATCTTGTCTGAATAGATCCCTTCTGTGAGGAAGCTTGTGGTAATTGCCCCTGGCTATTTCCAAAAGAAGGGAGAACAACTGTTGCCTGGGCTAAAAAGGAGTCACCACAATGATCTTGGGGGATTCCTTCTGAAAACTCAGAAGTGTCCTATACATCAGTGGAAAGGGTAGAAAAGCATACAGGAACATTCCTGTCCAAGGGAAGGAAAAGGCATCTGTCTTCCAGGCCTTCTTGCATGGAGTCCTTGCCTTCTGGTTGTTAAGAGAGGAGGCAAATAGGTCTATTTGAAGACCCCTCCCACATTTGGATGTTGGAAAGACCCCCAGATCTAGTTTCTACTTAGGAAGGTCTGATCTTGTCCTGCTGAACTTGTCTATCACACAGTTTTGCTCTGACAAGATGTAGGGTACCTGAAGAAGGAGACTGTGCTGTGAATCTATATCCCAAGCTAACACTGCAAGTTAAAAGGGGGGTACAGTCTGGTTGCCCATTGCTTGTTAATGCATCACATGACTGTGGTATTGTCTGTAACAATTTGAAGAGGTCCATGGGACCAACAAAGATTCAGAGTACCTTGATCAGAGCAAGCATTTATTTTACACTTATGTGCTTGGTATCCCTTATTCCTTGCATTTTTATCCGTACTGAAACTGCTCCCAAAGCAAAGCCCGAGGTGTCTGTTGTGACTGACTACTTTGGAGCAGGGAGGGAAAAGGGAAGACCTGGGTTTAGGGAAATTTGCTGTCTCCATCAAGTGACTTTTCTTCTCTCACACCTCAGCATTGGGATTTGAACAGACAAAGTATCTTGGTGCTGAGACCACTGTATCTTTCTCACGTGGAGTTTTGCCAGGAGTATCATGAGAATCATAGATGTCATGAGACCCAAAATCCTGAGGTATTTCCTCACAGTGACTGAAGTCTGAGTGGAAAACCTTAAAATTAGATGTAGATATACATCTATTTTTTCCTAAGGAAGAAAATTTCTTTGAACTGAGGTGTCTATCTGATGCCCAAGGACAAATTATTGTGTAAAGGACTCAGAAAAGACTTTTGAATGATCTCTTGGGATCCCAGCTCTTATAAGAGATCTCTCACCCAAGTGAGAGATTCCTGACACTTTGAAAGAGACTCTGAAAAGATAAGTGAAAGAGACTCTGAAAAGATAAGCGAGTCATCCATATGGAAAATGTGGATACCCTGTAGCTTGCAATGAGCCGCAGTTGGAGCTAGACACTTTATTCACACTCTTGGTGCAGTGGATAGTCCAAAGGGTAAGGCAGAGAACTGATAATGTGATCCAGAGACACAAACCTTAAGAAACTCCTGAAGTATTGTTGAATAGGGATGTGATGATAATCATCTTTTAAATCTAATGTTACCAGGAAACTTAAATGAGAAACAAGAGGTGACAGGTTATGAAGTAACAGCATTTTGAACTTGGGCACTATCACAAACAGGTTTAGAAAAAGTACAGAACTGGTCTCCAAGCATCTTCTTTCTTTGGCACTAAAAACATCCTTGAATGAAAACCTTTCCCCACCAGGGAAAGAGGAACTGGTTCTTCCACCCAATGGGACAGCATGTGATGAGGGACAGGTAGAAATAAAAGAGTCTGGTCTAGTAGATGAGGAATTACCTGTTGGAAATGATGGATTTCCTCCAACTGCCATCTGTGACCTTGATGAATGATCTTCAGAACCCACTTGTCTTAAACTCTGTCGTCAAAGAAAAAAATGTTGATTCAGACTTTCTAGAAGGGAAAAGGGGCTGCCAGGATGGGAAGGAAGGAATGAGGTCCCTTAAATAGTCATTTTGATTTGTTTGACTGTTCTTGGCTTTGGGGGTGGAATCCTGATTTCTTTTTGTAACCTCCACTGCCATTTCTTTTTAAACATCTCTTTACCCCCAATTTTTGTTTAATTTCTATTTTGCTGAAATTGGATGAAGGATTAGAGAATCCCTTAGAAAATTTGAAAAATGAGGGCTGAAAAATCTTAGAAATTCCCCTGTATCAACATATCCCTTTCATTACACTTTTTGATAACCTCTGCAGTAGATGAACCAAAAACTAAATGCCTGTCCAAAGGAGAATTTAAAATCTCATTTTTCTCATCATCTGGGAGGTTCTAAGAATGCAGCCTGTCAGACTTCCTCAAAACAGTATCAGTGACCTTGGCCCTGGACGATGTATCAATGGAAACATCCATACACAGAAAACAATGAGCAGTGACTTGTACAATGGAAGAAACTGCAGACAAAACATCCCTCATGACAATTCAAAATTCTGAAAATCAAAATTGCAGAAGCATACACTTTGTTTCCCATACTTATCAATACCATTCGTATCATATATTTAGCAGCAGTAGGATTAACTAAAGCTATAGTTACTGGGTCAGGTTTGGGATGCATGTATAAAGTACTAAAAAAGACTGAGGAACTTTATATGTCCTATCTGCATTTTTAGGGGGAGCAGGCTGACTATCAGAAAACTGTAGGAAGTGATACACATTCTCCAAAGTTGACAGAGCTGGAGGAATTGGTGCATGTGCTGGAAATTCCTTCTGTAACAATTCATAGTATTTTCTGAGGGAACTGAGAAACCTCAGTGTTCCCCAATGAAAACACTGGCACATTCCAGAAACAGTCTTAGAGAAAGAGAAACCCAAACTGGGAGAATCATAAACTGAGATATCCTCTGAGTCTGAATCATAAAACTGAGGAGAAAACCCTATATCTGTCCCTTCATCTTCAGGACTGTCCAAATTCAGAGTCTTGAATCTCCTCAAGAAAAGAGACATCCCTTTTTCTTTTAAGAGAAACTACCTTATAAGAAGTACCAACATCCTGAATTAAACCCTGAGCCAGAACCAGTAAACTACTTCAGTCTATGGAAATTTGTGGAGGAGTATTTACATATTTAGTTTTCTTTGTCCTTTTGACAAGAACAATGGGGCAAATAATGTTATTAATGTTATTAATGGCAGCAGAAGCTTCCCCAGGGATGGGCACAGCATTTTGACCAAACAGGGATATCTTGCCAGTTACCTCTCCCAGGACTGACGAGTGGCTCTCCCTTGCCCACTGAGGGCATCCCAATAACTGCAGAGGATGTGGCTAACCCCTAGTCCATAGTGTCTGTAAATACTACATCAGAGGGATCCGAGGTAAAAGATGAGTGGTCTAAGGAATCAGTTATGGCCACAGCAGTCACCCACCTTTAGTTGAGGCAAATTGCTAGCCTGCTGTGGTGGCAAAGGTTGTTTGCTTAAGTTTTTCTTTTTGAGGCTGAAAGAAGGACTGATGGTGGGACCAGTAGATTGTTCCATGATCAAGCTGAAAATAGTGCCTCTTTTCTAGGGAAGTAAGCAGCATAAATTGGTAAAAATTTTAAATCTTTAAAAGTCACTTTTTTCACAAAAAAAAAACTATGTAAAAAGCACTTTAAAACACTTTGCCAACCGAACAAAGTAAAATAAATGCAATTTCTCCACAGAAAAAATGGTTTTCAACTACTTTAAACAAACTTAAACTGACAGTCAAAAGTACACTGCTGTTTAAAAGCACAGCTAAGTCTCATGGCAGTCTGTTAACACACAAATACCTAACTTAAAAATAACTTTCCTAAATAGTAAAGTACAATAAAAAAATACATTTTTAATGAGAAAGGTTTTTCCCCAAGAGGAATTTATCTGCAAAGAAAAGGAACTGCAAAAGACAAATCTCGATCCTTGAAAGCCCACAGAGGTGCACTCCTTTCACTGGCAGGAAAGCTCTGAAGGGCTTGGTGCCCAAACCTATCTTTAAAGTTAGCTCAGCTCAGCTCAAACTGATTAATGGTTTGGATGCATGAAAGATACCTGGAATATTTGAAAGCTGTCTGTCTGTTATATCTTTGGTAGGATATAACCTCTCAACTGTACAGATTTTTGCATAATGTCCAGATTTTTGCCTCAAATTTTTGTTCCATTTTTCATAAAATTGTGGTTTTCTGGCAAATTAGTGGCAAATCATTGAAGACTGAATTTAGAAAATAATGACAGACATTTGAGTTTCAATGCAAAACCTGTTATTCTATCAACTTTCTAAGTTTGTAAAAGCAATATTTAAAAATTGTCCCTATTTTTGGGTCCTTGTCCCACTTTTCTTAATGGCTTTGTCCATATTTCTTGCTCTAAGAGGTTGAG
>NC_056725.1:828635047-828662547 GCF_019279795.1 Protopterus annectens
AGAATATCCTATGAGAAACTGATGGCTCCTAAAACGAGGGGGGGGTTGGATTTACCGGATTTTGAGATGTATTATACAGTGATTCAGGCCAATAGGATTTTAAGGGTGTCTTACTTGGATAGTGAAAATAGAAAATGGATACCCAAATGGGTACTGCTAAATTATAAACATATAAAAGGGAAGGGAATTAATGTTAAAGCTGTACCATTTTTGAATATAAAAACATTGAGTAAATATGAGTTAATGGAGCACGTCAAGGTATGGGCAATGGCGACTCAAACTCTGTTTGCCTCCTTGAACCTTTTAAAATATATGATGATGTTTCAACCGTTTGATGGGAATCCTAATATAACTATTGGTAATCAACTGATAGACTTAAAGAAATATCCATTTATTAAGGAATTAACTGTAAGGGATTTATACCCCTTCCTAGGAGTAGCGGTACATGATATCTTAAAAGAGATGAATCTTCCCATTTCTTATTTAATTATAATGAGGCAGTTAAAAGATTTGGCCATAAATTATTTTACCAGTTCTGAAATTAAAAAAAAGGAACTAGTTATTTCAGGTCATCTGTGGGAAGCATTGCAACAAGATAGAAAATATATATCCTCAGCGTATAAAATGGCAAAAGAGAAAATATAATAATCATATTCTGTTATCGAAATACTGGAGAGAGAAATTGCCATCCCTAGACGACAGTAAAATAGTAGAGGCGTTTAACTTAACATTAAAATCTGTATCACTTCAAAAACTGGTCTTTACTCAATTGATGATATTTAACTATGCATATTATACCCATCTAACACTTCATAAATTTGATTCAAAAAAGTCACCTAAATGTCCACAGTGTGTAGATCAGACAGCAGACCTGTTACACATGTTCTGGAGTTGCAAGTGCATTTATAAATTATGGAATTCTTTAAAGTTACAACTACAAAAAATGGGTTACCAAAACTCAACACTCTCCTGGGAATTTCTGATTCTACATATTCCACCGGAGAATTTGGACAAAACAAAAAAGATTGTAATTATGAATATTAGTTTACTAATGAAATTATATATAGCCACAAATTGGTTGAACCCAGCACAGGTGTCGTGGCAAAATTTCAGGCTGTTAGTGATTAAGCATATATTAGCGCACAAATTGTTAATTAGAAATAATAAGAAAAGTATAAACAGCATAAAAATTTGGGAACAAATCTTTAATATTATTTTGGCGTAGCGGTTCCTATCCACTTTCCGTCAGGACATTCTATATGTGTACCAACACATTCTTGGATTAGATAGAAAATGTAGAAATAATACAAATTATTGGCTTGAGTTGGTTTATAATTGTCTATTGTAGATGCTTTTATGTTTAATTTTTTGTGATTTTATTTTCCTGTACTTGGTTAAAATGATATTTATTCTTAATGTATTATAGGGAAATTCAAAATGGAACTAAAACATTGGAAGCAATATTGTACATAATGTAAATAGTGTGTGAAATGTATAATGGTTTTGCAAAACAATAAAAATGATTATTGAAAAAAAAGAATTTGCTATACTGGGATGATAGGTGATGATGAGTCTGCTTAAAAGAAGGCCCTGTGGATGTGGCAAATGCATTTTGCACCAGGGGAAATCTATGTGAGAGAGGCTTAAGCCATCCTTGGCGAAGCATGATTTGCCTACTACTGCCTATTATTGGCTCTGACACTGATGCTAACTGGATTCCCCTAAAATTACATATATTATATAGAGAACTAAAGGAAACCTGCATAACAAACTACATCATGTCTTTTTGAATCTCCCTCCATGTGGGGTACCTAAGATTGTCCATAACGCACATGAGCTACCACCACTTCATAGTCATACATATCAAGATTTAGGGACCTAAGGGCCATTCTCACATCATGAATCCTGGTGCCAGAGAGACAGCTTACCATAACCCTATTCTTGTCCACTTTAGTGAGAGTGAAGTCAGTGTACATCACCATGGATTCACCAATAACCAGAGCCGGATCCAGCACTTGACGAATTAGAAAACTGCTTAGGGCCTGTGTTGACTTGGGGAGGTCCATATTGTCTTGGGGGGCATGATAGAAACAAGGTCTTCTATAAACAAAAATCCAGAAGACTTCCATAAACACAGGAGGACTTTAGGACCTCATTGAAAAATTTCAGAACACAGTAGGGCTTTAGGACCAGCAAGCCCCACAAACAAGCCCCAGACACCTCAGTGTTAAGTCATGCATCCTAATGTAAAATCATGGGAAAATTTAGATTTAAGGTAAAGACCTTAACAATTATGCCAGCCCAGCTTCTGAACAAACAGAGATGCCTATGGAAAGCAGTGGAAATAGTGACTGCAGCAACCCAGCCCCCAGAACAAACAAAACTACCTATGGAGCATGACACAGTGAATGCAATGATATCAGCAAACAAGAGTGTGAGTGTTTGTGAAATTCCTCAGTTAGGGGGCTGTCTAGTTAAGTGTCTTTGTTCAGAGTCAAACCCTGAGTCCTGATTATTAGGAAACAAGTGTCTTAAACCTCTGCACTAACTGCTAGGCCTCATTTAGATTATTTGTTTTTTTGCTTTGTTGTTGTAAATCACTGAGGATTACAGTCATAGAGTTTCATACTTGTGCTATTCAGTGTCAGTAGTGCAACAGGTAGTAGCATACTTACCTTGGAGCATAATGCTGTCGGTTCCCTTCCAACATCAGGTAGATTGATTGCTGATGCTACTGCGGAGCATAAGGGGAGAAGGGGTGCTGCTCTCCTGAGTGTGTCTACCTTTTGTCTCAGATGCCTAGTATCTATGAACCTGTCAGCTTGCCAGCCATTCCCTATTGCATATCTATTATTATTATTTATCCTTCAAGGACAGCAGGCACTAAATTTCTACATGAAGCACTGAAATGCAAAGTTGTTTCCTATAGCAACCTCTTCATTAGTTACAGATTTCATTAATGCAGAATTATTAAGATTACTTACTTTTGCAGAGATGTGCATATTGGCTGCTACTGGTGGATTATAATGATAGCAGTTTGCATGGCCTTTTACAATTGAAATGTTCTGAAATAGGTAGCCTTGTCATTATTGGCTGATATGTTTTGTTTCACTGCTTACTGGAAAAATATACAAAACTGAAAATGAACAACTCACTCTAACAAGTGGTGCTGTATTAAACAAATAATATAATTTAATACAATCAGGGTAGTGAATCAAAGAACACTTGTATTTCTGTATGGTCTTACAATTGTATGCAGAGGGCCCATGGTTTGAAAACAGCCCAAAGGTGCACTTCATCTGCCACTGGCCAGATGCACTTTCTGTGATTGTGGGTTTCAATGCAGTTCCAATGAATGTGAGTTTCAAGGGCAGAGACATTTACTGTTGCTCATGCTAAGTCTGTTTTCTTTGTGAGATTGTATTGTTTTGTTTAGCGAATGGCTATCAGTTTCTGGGCTATAAAATTTCTAATAAAGGTTTTAAATTAAATCCAAATATCAATAATCATTGTAGAAGTAAGGAAGAAAATAGTGTGTATACTGAGAGGTCTGAATAGTGTTTATGGTAACTGGGGAGAAGGAGAGAGTAAGAAATGGGAGACTGGAATGGCTGCTGGACAAGAACACTTGGGAGGGGGCAGGGATATGGGCTTGGCCTGACCCATTACTCTCCTTAGTTCCCCATTTGACCATGATCTGGCTCTGCCGATAACTAGGCAATTACCACAGGTGGGCAAAAACTTCTGAACATTAAGGGTTTGCGTTCACAAATGTGGTGTCTCTTGGAGTCAGTATATGTAAGTGATGATGGTGTGGGCAGTGGTGGATTATAGTAGGGATGAAACAGGTGGCTGCTGGGGCCAACAGGTTCATGGGAGCCCATGGCCAACCAACAAAACAAAACAACTTAATGAATTTGCACCTACAGCACTACCTGCAGAATACAAACTTTAAAAAAGTCTCTCTTTCCCTTTCTTCCATTCTGTAGCAGTACATGAAGAAGTAGCAGGCTCCACCCCTCCCTACAGTATAGCCAATAGCAGCAGAGGTTCAGGAAGTAGCACAGCAGTACAGGACTGCAGGAATGATAATAGTCAAATGAATTATTTATTGCTGCTTCTCTGATTGGAAATAACCTCTACGAATGGCTGCTTTACTCGGAATGGTAATCTCACGCTGATGGAAAGAAATCCGGAGTAGTTTGGCTTTGGATTTGATTTGAATAGCTGAAAAGCACTGAAGATGAAAGCATATCTGTGTGTGTGTGTGTGTGTGTGTGTGTGTGTGTGTGTGTGTGTGTGTGTGTGTGTGTGTGTGTGTGTGTGTGTGCGCACGTGTATGTTTGTGGATAATAGTGTTAAATTGCTGCAGTTCAAAAGATTAGTTAGCCAAGGAGTCCATTTGTTGCATCTTTCACAGGCAGGTTTGGAAATTTTACTTCAAAGTGTGCATGCAACTGCCTGCAGCCAGTAGACAGAAAAAAAAAACTTATTTGCAGGTTGTTGTGGCTCCCTCTGTTATAAGCAGCAGTCAATTACTGTGTCACACAACAAAATAAAATTTGACATGTCAGTAAATATTTAAGATTTTCTCTCCTTATTTGCTTCCTTAGATACTGACTTTACCAGAACTTGGCTTAATTTAGAAAGACATGTTCTGAGCAGTGACCCAAGTATCTAATTGCTGGCTCTCTGTTTCGCAGTTTATATACTATATCTAAGCTAGGCATAAGTATTATATTCAAAAAACGTATGCATCGATAACACCTTCACTGAACCACTGTACAGCTCTTTTCTCTTGTCTTCTCTTCATGTGCAAAGATGGATGTTAATAGCAGGTATGAGTCCCAGCAGATAGTTGATGGTACACAAAAACAGCTTTTATTTTAACTTGCTTTTTTGTATTGCACCATGTCAGCCATCATTAGTATATTCTGGTTGTACTTTATTAAATGATCAGCCATTGTCATGAGTAGAATTACTCATCTTTCCTAATTTATTTATTTATTTAAGCAGTTCTTAGCAGCTAGCTATCAGAGTGAGAGGAATGCCTTGTGGATAGATGTAGTGGTGAAGTGAGAGACACTCAAATGATGAAGCTGTCAGTTTTCCTTGCCAGTATATGTTCTTATCCTCACCTGTGGTAGTAGCTGCTGATTTTGCTGATGGAAATGAGTTTGCTTTGAAGAGTTGCTGTGAAAGAGTGAGGATTTTAGCATTCTGTGGAAAATGTTACAGTAGGGCTGATGCTAAACTGGGATGAGAGCTGCCTATTGAGCTGGCTTGGGCATTTAGTGAAGTTGCCCTGCCTACACCCACAGGAGGTGTACCAGGCACTGCCCACTGCAAAGAAGCCCAAGAGCAGACACTTGAGTCATTAGACAGACTATGTTTCTTAGCTTGCCTGGGAATATTTGGGAGTCGAGAGAGAGAGAGAGAGACTGTTGCTATGGAAAGAGACATCTTTGTTCAGCTTGCTGTCACTCTGACCCTTCCCAAAAAAGTGGGTTAAAATGTGGATGGATAAAATTTGCATGCAATTATGAACAAAATACACTTATTTAACAATTGGTATTTACGTTTAATGCATAGAATGGAAATTAATTTTAAGTGATACAGTGAACAAGTTACATTGCTGTCTTATTCAACACTTAGCAGTGTTATATTAAAATGTTATTAAAATAATATTTTAGTAAGTGAAATTAAAGTCTTTCCACAAATGACACTACTTTGCTGCGTGGGATATGGCACTTGTGTTTTTATCATTTAACAGCAAAATCATTTATTTAGTTGTTCCAATTTTACCTGCGCAGAGTTTGAAACATGTCAGGTTCCCCATACCTATCACTATGCTATCTTCTACAAACCTGTTTATTCTTTCTTAATTTATTTGCTAAGTAAATCCACTAAACACAGATTACTCTTTTCAGGTATAACTTTGGAGCATTGATTGCTTAAGTGACTTGCTCAAGGTCAGATGTTGAGAGTAGGCAAATGGACTCTAAGGGATTTAAACTCAGGACCATGAGATGAACTTATAGCATCCGTAGCCTTTTTTTTTTTTTTTTTTTTTTTTTAATTTAAAAAAAAAATTTAACTTCTGGTATTTAAGCCCTGCATTTGAGTCGGTTTCTGCTCATTTGTGCATCGTGCAGCACCATGCACTGCTGCTCAATTGTGCACCAAAGCCAGATAGATAGATATAGACATAGATTTAGTACATTAGTGTAGTCCTCATCTTTACTACATCTGCTGTCCAAGAAGTATTGCTAGTGAGCTGTGACCCATTAAACCACCAGCCAAAAACCTTGTCAGAAATACCCAACTATAGAGCATCTCCTAGATCAGTCCTGAAAGCACCCCCTTTGTGATAACAGTTCTTCAAACCTGGCATTATGGACAGTTGGACTACCTTTGTTTCTCCTGCCAGCCTTGTTGACTTGGGTGTCCTGAGGCAGTGTAGCAACTGCCTCATGTACACTGACAACTCTCTACTAATAACTCACTGTAGTACAGAGTGCAAGAGATGTATCTACACTAAGAATCTTGAATCCCTGCTCTCTTGCTCTCAAAACAGTAACACTCAAGAGGTTGCCAACTCATCCACCACTACTCATGCACATAGTACCACTACTCATACACATAATACGCATCCAACACATAAATCAAAATACATGGAGATTGTCTCAAAAAAACTTACTGAAACACAACAGCCCTCCAAAACAAAAGACTGCTACAACTAACACAGTTCACCCAGCACCCGAGACACATAGAAACACCAGTGTCTCACCTACCAAGCCCTTAAGGCATAACACTCAAAAAACAACTTTTCTTGTTATTGGGCATAGTGAGACACACGGATGTCCTGCTCAAAAGGTTAGATAAGGAGAAAGTCATGGTCAGCTGCCTGTCTGGTGCCAGGATTCGTCAGATCATATATGCACTCAGGTCTCTCATCAACAAGTACCATTATGGCTGCCATAGCTCATGTTGGAGTGAACGACCTGAGACGTACCTCACTGTACTATATGAAGAGAGACATGATGGAGCTCTCTGAGTACATGTCCCAGGCAGGTATATCCCTAGCCTTAAGCAGCATACTACCCTCACCTAGAATGATGCCACAGTATAAAATAATTATTGATTTCAATAACTGGCTTAGTTTTTGGTGTCATTCAAAGGGGATCCAGTTTCTGTCAGCCTGGGATGACATGGTCGACAAACCTCTCTGCTTTGCCAGACAACGGTTTGCACCTAGCACCACTAGGTTTTCAGCTGTTGGAAAAGGCTTTGCCTCCCACATAGTGCCTTTTTTAGGCAAGGTCTCAAAAACAAAATTGCTGAAGTGAAAATTGCCAACCATAATAAAATAAGAGTTATGCTGCCAAATGCTAGGAGCTTAAACCAAAAACTGTGCACCCTGGAAGCACTTCTATCACTGAAGGATGTTGATGTCTGTGCAGTCACAGAAACCTGCTTCAAGGCCTCAGAAAGTACTCCGGCCTTGTAAGGCTACAATACCTTCCACACCTTTAGACTGCAAAACGAATGTGTGAGAACCAAGGGAAGCAGTGTTTTTATCTATATTAGTGATAAATTCACCTCTTGACTAGTTAGACTGGGAAATTCCATGGAGTTACTCCAAGTTCAGATTACTGTGAGTAAGACCCTCATTCAACTCATAGTGAGTTATCAGTTCCCTTTGAACTGGCACTGACATCAGAACTCACAAAGGGCAAAGTCAAACTAAAAAACTTTGCCAAAGCAAACTATACCCTCCTGGTGGAAGGTATAAATGCATTCCAAGCCCTACCCCCAGCTGGAAGTAGGAACTACACCAAAGCTTACACTAAAGCCCTGTACAATCACTTGCATAGGTATATAGACTCTGCTGTTCCAGACAGAGTCAAACCCAGAGCCCCAAGTAAAAAAAAAAAAAAAAGCCACCCTGGTGGAATCCAGCATCAACAAAATTAACTACAAACGCAAAAAGTTGCTTTTTAAGAAAACTAAGGCGATGCCCCAACAATGGAAAAACACCTCCCTCAACTTCAATAGGCAAATAAGACAACACATCAGTTCCTCTAAGGGTAACCTTGAGAAAAACTTAACAATCACAGCCAAGGATAATCATAAGACCTTTTACAGCTATAGCTTAAAAAGTAGGACCCAAGCATGTGCCAAACTAGTGACTAATGTTATCACACACACTGATCCCGCAGAGATAGCAAACCTGCTAGTAGACAGATTTGGTGAAAATTTCACTCCCTTATCCTCTGCAAACTTCTCAAAAACCTTGCCCCCAACTTCTTACCCACCCTACATATCCAAAGAGCAGGTCATTAAAGCCTTGTCTAAGGCAAAAAGACATAGCCTGTATGGGACCAGACTGCATCCCAGGCTGTCTTCTAAACAAACTAAAACATGAACTAGCATTACCATTAAGTACCCTATTCAATCACAGCCTAACCACTGGCTTTCTTCCTGCAGAATGGAGAACAGCAACAGTTATTCCACTCTACAAGGGTGGCTTAGCAACAACCCATGGAATTATAAACCCATAAGTCTGACCAGCCTCATCTGTTAAGCCATGGAACGCATCATCATAGACCATAAATAAAGACATAAGAACATAGAAACTTTTTTTTTAATTCTCAACTTAGAGTTGAAGGAAGTGCCTGCTTGAGGATCTCCACATGGCACCTGATGAGCTTGCTAGATTTCTCCATACTTGTTGACTATTGTATGCAACACAAGAACACTGCACTTCACCTTGCAGTTGTACTGTTTAATTGTCTGTTTGCTGAGGATTCAAATTGCCACTCTTATCCTACTTGTCTACATTGCACTTAGTAGAGGTTATACCTGATACCCTTTCTCTTTCCCATAATACTTAGTATGACTCTTGCCAGACATAAGGAAGTAACTGTGAATTCCCATGCCATTGACATATAATGGGATTTGTGTGACTCATTGTCATCTTTTATACCTTCTCTAAAAGGACTGCTTATTCTCTGCCTCTAATAACCATCATTTATATTTGGCTCAGAGCTTGTTTTAAACTATACATAGAGGTTATTCAGCTACAGCCAGAAAAGTAGCTAAATTGCAGGCTTTGTTCAGGGATTTCTTCTGTAATCCAAAAGGAATTGACAGTCCCCTCCACCCACTCTACTGCAGAGGTGTTAAAACTGTCCCTGCACTCTGAGACCCTTGCAGAATCAAGTGTAATTGACAGATCATAATGGAAAGGAAGGGACTTCCAATATAAATCTCTTCCCCTCTGCCTCCAGTAGGAAGATCTATTTATTTAAATAGTTTCATTATTTTTTCTGGGTGCAAGTAGCAGAAACTGCTTGATTATTTTAGCTTGTTTTATTACTAGTAACGACTGATTTACTCCTGTACACATGTAACAAGCAGCTTGCTACAGTTAAATTGCCACACACTGCATATATCATCTCTTCAGCAGTGATTGCAAATGCAATCTTGCCATTCAGTTCTGAAGTCAGTACTGCATTACTCCACAAGCAACACCTGCCCATTACACCCCTCCATGGGCAGCCACTTGCTAACAGTAGTGAACTAAGTGCAAAGTAACTAATTGCAGCAAGTTAATTCAGAAAATAGCAACAACTGATAGTGGCCAGCCATATAACAAAGTTCAAGGTAAAATTTGGTTATTACGTAACAACCACTGAATTAATAAAATTGCAATCAGTAAAATGACAATGAAATAAAACAACTGAAATAATCAAGTAGCAAATGATAAAAGATGACAATCACATACAAACTGAATGAATCAAACACCAACAAATAAGCAGCCTAAGCTATACAACTATAGACAGTACACAGTGTACAATAATTAAAGTAGAGGAACAAAGATAATACTTCTTAACTTTAGCAGAGAAAGCAAATATATCTAGGAGTTAAAGTCAATTAAAAACAGTTCTTACCATTTGTTGGAGTCAAGTATATCCTGGATTTAAGGTAATTAAAAGCAGAGTGTTTACGTATGGCCAAATTATTTATATGAAAAGCTTATTTTACAGATTTATTAGGGGATACTCTAGAAATAATATTCAATTGGTGCAGCTGACTATTTAATATATATTGATCTTACCTAAGTAATGTTTGCCCAGCTAGAATGAGTAGAAATGTTTTACTTGTGTATGTAATTCAAACTGTAGACATAATCTGGATATACATATTTGTAGAAAGTGTTAAACAGTGTGCAGTCTTTTGAAAGGTCCATAATAATTTATGAAGGGATGGGGGGTTTTGAGTCTGCTAGCTGCATAAGTATTGCAAGGCAAAGGGTCTCTTACATTCTTTAGATCTTCAGTTTTCACACTTCCCATGCCTAAAAGAATGTCTTGACTTTAAGTAAAAATGAGAAATTAGGCATTGTGTTAAAAGAATGAATGTGCTCTGTCTGCCTGATTGGGAGGTTTTATTAGTGATTTTCTCACTGGAAGCAATACTCTTAAGCCTAAATCCATCTTCAGCTTACCATTCAGCTTACTTTCTTTCTTGAGAAACAGAAAAAAATGAAATACAGACCAAATTTCTCATTAAATGCAATAAAAAGGTATCTTCATAATTTGCATATACAAAATCCGCTTACACAACCTCCCAAAAGCAACACAGTTGGCATAAACCAACCCGCAGAAATGAAATTCTTTCTTGTTGTAGTGAAAAAAAATTTAAAATAAAATAAATGAATAAATTAAAATAGCATTCACTGACCACAACCAGCTTATCAGAATATACCATTACTGGTAATAACAGATCTAATTTTAAGTATCTAAACTAACTAAAACACTAAACTATAAACCTAACAAATTCAAACATAAAGTTCAATAAACTACTAAAATAAATTGAATATATGATCAGTCTCTTCAAAATAATATAATTAAAGCCTACCTCAGCAACTACATGAGAAAAAATGTTCATGAATCTTGGGGTGCCTACAGCCCTATTTAGTAGAAATCTTGTCAATTAACATAGCCTAGAGTCCATTAAAACTAAGGAAAACATTTCTCTAACATAAAATAGTAGAAAATGTATAAATTATGTGGGAGTCTGTTGTATGAGATGCATAAAATAACTTGTACTACAGGATTAGGAAATATAATTTGTAACTTAAGGCTTTGCCAATCATCAAAAAAATGCATTCAACCTAGTATAAGATAGTTCATGACATCAGACCTATGCAGGCAGAGATAACTCCACCAATTTTTCTTTACAAAACAGTGTCTCCTGTTGTTCTTCTGTCAGTTTTCAGTGACACCCTTTAGATCATTTTGATTTTGCACCTGTAACTCCCTAGAGACTCCTCTTCAGAGTCCACTCTCATCCCAGATGTCAGGAATCATCAGTAGGGGTATTGGCCCTGATACATTTGAAGACACATCTGCTTCCTATTAGTTGTCATGGTGAGCCTCCATCTGATTTACCTACCTGTTCTCAGTTTTTTCCTTGTCGCATCCTCTGCTAATAATGCTCCCACCTGCCACAACCCCAAAATAAGGAACTCTGTAATGAGTTGTATGTGTTTTCAAGGTGCATCAGTCACTATGCCACATTACCATAGAATCATCAGTTCTAACATGACTGGATGGGATGCATGTTGATAACAGCCCTTCTGCAGCCAGAATGAGTTATATCTAAACAGTGTAAGGGTAGAGACTCAAAGCCCATTTACAGAATTTTAGATTACAATTTATTTGGAGGTAGGCCACTAGTCAGATGCGTGGTTATAAAAATCACAGAAATCAAATAAAGATTAAGACTGCTAAGTCTGATAACCATTGCACCTTACCAGTTTACACACTAGACTGTACCTTCCCTCTCTAGGGCTAGGCCAGTCAAGCCCAGGGTGAATTTATGGATAGGCTATCAATTATCCAGGTCATGTTGGAAGAAAGTTGGTTTATTATACTACTTTATCTGCAGGGGGAGTCTATTCCAGAGGTGAGGGAGATGCTGACTAACAAATCTGTCTCGCCGCCTTGTTTTACTGATCTGCTGAAACAGATTTAGATCCCTTGTTCTGGCATTTGTGGGACTGTTTTATTTATGAAGGTGCAAAATGTCCTGGGATACTGTGTCCCTGATTGTTTAGAAGGAAAGTCATAGGTCGCCTTTGATGATCCTATAACACAGAGAAAAGAGGGGCAGTATTTCTAGTATTTTGTGGTAGTTTAGACATTTTAAGCCTGGAATCCTCTTTGTTAGGAATCTCTTGGGTCTTTCCAACTGTTTAATATGTCTGATGAGGTATATCCCAAAGGGAGTTTTGTACTCTAGTTAATGATCAGCACAAATACTTTACCCAACAAAAGGCACTTTTGGGTAGTGTGTGCCTGTTTTATGGCTAGACATTCTATCTATATGATGGAATAACCTCTCTTAGGCATTTTTGAGCTCTACTTATATAACATATGGTATGCTCAACTCTATGTATATTTTGAGAAGAGCTGCATGTGTGCCTACCTCTGAGGTATCTGTCCACTAAAGATTCCTTGGAAAAGTCTAGAGCTGTTAGCATTGGTTCTGAGCACAGCATGACTTCTCTGTTGCCTAAAGACTTCTTCTGCTTTAATTACCTTAATCAGTTCAGTCGGGGGAAGTAATGGTAGCAACTCTATCTAGCAATGACACAGAGATGACCCCCGAGGTAAACCTACGATCACCCATCCATTCGTCTAGATTTCTCTTGAAGAGAGTCAGTGAGGGGCTCTGCCTAACATGGACAGGTATCCTGTTCCAGAGTGCAGGAAGCCTCTGGGTTATGAATCTGTCCCTCCAGCATGTCCTATTCATATTTGTGCTGAGGTTTAGATCTTTAGCTCTTGTGGCTCTGATGGATTTGTATTTTTGAGGTGGAGCATGTCCATTAATTCTGAATTGGACATTGCCTTCTACATAAGGCACAGATCACCTCTGAGCAGGCGGTATGCTACTGAAGAGAGCTGGAGCTTTTTCAGTCTGGCAGCATATGACATATGCTAGAGACCCTTGATCCTCTTGGTAAGGTACTTTTGGGGTCTCTCCAGCTGCTGCAGGTGCCGGGTGAGGTACATACCAAATGGGGCATTGTACTCAATCATAGGCCTGATAAGGGAGGAATATAAGGGTACAATGACATCCTTTGATCTGGATGTGAATCTCTTCATGATAAGGTGGGCAAGGTAGAAGGTCTTTCTAACCACTTTGGCGACATGGGTGTCAAATGAGAGGTCACTGTCAACTTGAGTCCCCAGGTCTCTGATTACTTTTTCCGTACTTAATGGATTAGCACCTATGTGGTAATTTGTGGGTACTTTGTTTTTTCCAAAGGGGATGACTATACATTTTTTGGCATTTAGTTTAAGGCCATGACTCTCGCACCAGTTGTCTGTTTCTGTGAGGCCCTTCTGGAGGATGCATGTGTCAGCTGGTGTGTCGACTATGGCGCCTAGTTTGCAGTCGTCTGCGAACTTTGTCAGCCACAACCCCCCTATGTTTGCCTGCTCATCTGAGAAATAAATGCAGAACAAGAGGGGTCCCAAGACAGAGCCCTGCCGGACTCCACTTGTGACTGGCTTAGAGTCTGACATAGCTCCAGCTATTCTGACTTTGTGGGTTCTGTCCTTTAGCCAGTTTGCAACCCATCTTGTGACAAACAGGTTTACATTTAAGCTGTTGAGCTTGTCGATGATGCCTGAGTGGGGTATTGTGTTGAAGGCTTTTGCCAGATCCAGGTAGGCTGTATGAACTGCTTTGCCTTCATCGATGGCTCTAGTGACTGTTTCAAAAAAGTCCACCAAGTTTAAAAGACAGGATCTGCCTTTTAGAAAGCCGAACTGGGTAGGGTCAATTGTCTGTAGGTCCCCGATGTCTTTGTTTATGAGTTCCATAATGATCCTTTCCATAGCTTTGCAGACCAGGCTGGTCAAGCTTATGGGGCGGTAGTTTCCAGGGTCGGTAGAGGTGCCACCTTTGTGGAATGGGACCACTGTAGCTGTACGCCAGTGTGCAGGGATGTATCCTGTAGCAAGGCTAAGATTAAACAGCATTCTTTTGTGCGGGTTTAGCTCCTCTAGGAGTTCACGTAGCATGCAACCCAGGACACCATCAGGTCCCATGGATGCTGTATTTTTAGCTTTGCTGAGGGCAGCTATCATCTGGACATCTTAGATTTCAAGGAGGTTGCATTCAGCTGAGATATTTATTTTGTCTTTTGGGGGAGAGGGAGGGGAGAAATTTGCACTGAACCTGTCTGCCAGTATGTTGGCAATATCTGTGGGTTCAGTGTATTTTTTGCCGTTATGAACTAACTCTGCGCATATCTGAGGGTTTCCGCCCAGGTTTCTAACATAACTGAAGAAGGCCTTGTGATTATCTTTAGTGTCCTTAGCGATTTTTCTCTCGAAGTTGGCCTTTGATGATTTTATTAGCGAACGTAGTTTTTTGCTAGTGCTGATCAGGTATGCCTTCCCTTTATGGGATTTTGCTCTGTCTTGCAGTAGCTTCCTTCTTTTGTTATAAAGTTTGTTTATGGCTGGGGTCCACCAGATAGGATGCCTGCCTTTGGTGGAAAGGGTCTTGGTTTTATTTGGGATTGCATGATCCATGCATTCTTGGAGATGCCCGTAGAAAGCATTTGTGAAGGATTCAGCAGTGTGGGATGTGGTTTCCACTGGCCCAGGGGGCTTGAACGATACCATTTCAGTCCTAAGGAATGTAAAGTCGGCTTTTGAAAAGTTTCTCACTGTGGTCTTTTGTGCTGGGGGTGGAGGTGGGATATGAATATCTAGGGTTATTAGTTTATGGTCTGATCTCACTAGTGAGGGGTATACTTCCGGTGTTGAGCATTTTGTCTCAATGTCTGTGATGATTAGGTCAAGTATATTATTTCCTCTTGTGGGGGAGGTGACTAGTTGTTCCATCACATTTGAGTTGATGAATTCCAGGAACCTTTGGGCTAGGGTGTTGGGGCTTGAGTAATGCACCCAGTCTATGTTTGGGTAGTTGAAGTCTCCCAATATGATGGTATTTGGTGAGACATTCATATCCTCCAGTGTCTTCAGGAAGGCTGAATGGAGTTCCTGAGATTGTGATGGTGGTCTATAGCATGCTACAAGTTGTATAGCAGTTTTGCCTACAGTTAGTTGCACATGGATGGTCTCCGATGCTTCGTGCGTTGCCACTAACCTGGAGGTGTGGGTGTCTTTAATGAATATGGACACACCCCCTCTTTTGTGGTTCGGCCCAGGTTTTGGGGCCAAAATGCATGATATGAGGTATAACCTGGTAGGGATGGGGTGCTCTCAGGAGCCTTGAACCAGGTTTCAGTTACTGCACAGACATCGATGCTCTCCATACTGAGGAGTGCTTCGAGAGCCTGCATCTTGAGATTTAGACTTCTGGCATTGAGCAGCATTACCCTTAGTTTTTTTCCTTTATTGTTTTCTAAGGTGGTGGGTTTGTCTTTTGAGCCTTGCCTAAAAAAGGCACTATGGGGGTGGCAAGAGCCTTAGCCAATATCCGGAAGCCCAGTGGTGACAGGTGCAAGCCATCCCTTGCGAAGCAGCGTGGCTTGTCCAGCATGTCATCCCAAGCAGACAGACATTGGATCCCCCTAGAACGACACCAGTAATTGAGCCAATTATTAAAGCTGATCATCTTGTCTTTGTATTGTGGCATCATTCTTGGTGAGGGCAAGATGCTGCTCAGGGTCAGGATCATACCAGCCTGGGCTACATAATCAGAGAGCTCCTCTATGTCTCTTTTCATGTAGTCCAAGGAGGTACATCTCAGGTCATTCACGCCGGCATGGACAATGACGGAGTCATATTTGTACTTGCTTTGGAGTGACCTGAGTGCTTGTGTTATGTGGCGGATCCTAGCTCCTGACAGGCAGCTCACCGTTACCCTCTCTTTGTTCAGCCTGGTAAGCAGGACATCAGTGTGTCTGACTATAGAGTCACCTATTACTAGTGTATCAGGCATGGTGTTTCGCCTTAAGGGCTGTGATTGTTTGGCACACTGACTTTGTGTACTATGTGTTGCTTGTGCAGAGTTTTGAGGTGGTGTTTTCTTGGATGTCTGCTTTGGGAGCCTCTGTTGTTTCGGTAAGTTTTTTATTAAAGCCTCCGAGTATGTCTTTGTGTTACTATGTGTTTGGTTTGCAGTTGTGGTTGGTTTATGTGAGACTGGGTTTGTTGTGTGTGTGGTTACCTTCTCCTCCTGTCTGGTCTTGTTAGTCCTGTGTTGAGAGAGTTCAGCCTCCAGTTTGGCTATATAGTTGCATCTCTCACATGTGTTTGTGTTTGTTGGGAGGAGGAGAGGGTTGTCTGTGTACATGAGACAATTGTAACATTGTCTCAGGATTCCCAGATTAACCAGCTGAACTGGAGAGGACGTCAGTAATATACCACTCGACATGCCAGAATAGTATAAGGGGGTGATGTGTAACTGGGTCAGAGAGAGGACTTTGAAGGGGAAGTGGGTATTAGCACGGGTTATAGGTGGATGTAGTGCTTATGTTAGTTTAAGGGTGCTTCACTTAAAAGAAAGGTTTTAGGAGCAAGTGCTAGGCTTATGATAAAGCGAATAGATTGATTTTGTTGAAAGTAGAGCTTTCTTAAGGGAAAAATTAAAGTGCAGACTTGGTGGAGCCAGGAATAGTTTAAGCCTGTTTAACTGGCACTGCGTTAGGCGCACAATCGCGCAAAGCCGCGCAAACGCGGATTTTAAACAGGGAACTTCAAAACAGCTGGAAATGGTCCAAAATGACCAATTACTACAAGCTCTTCTACTGAGGTCACTCCTTCAGGGACAGATAGGCTGCTCAAGGCTCCCCACTCCCACTGGTGAGCAAAGAAACTTCCTTCTATCCAAGTAAGGCAATGGACAACACAGGAACTACATCACAGTCCAGAATACAGCAAAACCTGTATACTGGTCTAAACTAGTCGAGAAAGGCGGGAAAACAAGGATTTTTTTTGTTTTTTTTTTGTTTTTTAAGTTAAAAAGTACACAGAAATGCAGGAAAAGCAGTAATAAATCACTTACACAGGCTAGCTCACTTTAGTGGGTAGCCTCAACAGTTAAATTTAACAACAAACTTTCGACCAAATGTAACTTTAAGTGCAGATAATGTACAATGCAAAAAACAGGTAATAAAGCAATATAAACTTGTTCAAATAAGAAAAGGAAGGTCTCTCAGGTAAAAATAGCAAAAAAACACTTAGATCAGGAAAGTAGTCGCTTTTCTCAGTTCTCTGCTGCTAGCACCACTCTGCAGGACCACGAGGAGCTGTTTCTGAGTAGTATAGCCAGAAAAAAAACGCTCAGGGGTGGATTTTAAACAGGAAACTTCAAAGAGCTGGAAATGGTCCAAAACGACCAATTACTACAAGCTCTTTGGCTGAGGTCACTCCTTCAGGGACAGATAGGCTGCTCAAGGCTCCCCACTCCCACTGGTGAGCAAAGAAACTTCCTTCTATCCAAGTAAGGCAATGGACAACACAGGAACTACACCACAGTCCAGAATACAGCAAAGCCTGTATACTGGTCTAAACTAGTCGAGAAAGGCGGGAAAACAAGGATATTTTTTGTTTTTTGTTTTTTAAGTTAAAAAGTACACAGAAATGCAGGAAAAACAGTAATAAATCACTTACACAGCCTAGCTCACTTTAGTGGGTAGCCTCAACAGTTAAATTTAACAACAAACTTTCGACCAAATGTAACTTTAAGTGCAGCTAATGTACAATGCAACAAAACAGGTAATAAAGCAGTATAAACTTGTTCAAAGTAAGAAAAGGAAGGTCTCTCAGGTAAAAACAGCAAAAATATACTTAGATCAGGAAAGTAGTCGCTTTTCTCAGTTCTCTGCTGCTAGCACCACTCTGCAGGACCATGAGGAGCTGTTTCTGAGTAGTATAGCCAGAAAAAAATGCTCAGGGGCAGATTTTAAACAGGGAACTTCGAAAGAGCTGGAAATGGTCCAAAACGACCAATTCCTACAAGCTCTTGTGCTGAGGTCACTCCTTCCGGGACAGATAGGCTGCTCAAGGCTCCCCACTCCCACTGGTGAGCAAAGAAACTTCCTTCTATCCAAGTAAGGCAATGGACAACACAGGAACTACACCACAGTCCAGACTACAGCAAAGCCTGTATACTGGTCTAAACTAGTCGAGAAAGGTGGGAAAACAAGGATTTTTTTTTTTTGTTTTTTTTTGTTTTTTAAGTTAAAAAGTACACAGAAATGCAGGAAAACAGTAATAAATCACTTACGCAGCCTAGCTCACTTTAGTGGGTAGCCTCAACAGTTAAATTTAACAACAAACTTTCGACCAAATGTAACTTTAAGTGCAGATAATGTACAATGCAAAAAAACAGGTAATAAAGCAGTATAAACTTGTTCAAAGTAAGAAAAGGAAGGTCTCTCAGGTAAAAACAGCAAAAATATACTTAGATCAGGAAAGTAGTCGCTTTTCTCAGTTCTCTGCTGCTAGCACCACTCTGCAGGACCACGAGGAGTTGTTTCTGAGTAGTATAGCCAGAAAAAATGCTCAGGGGCGGATTTTAAACAGGGAACTTCAAAAGAGCTGGAAATGGTCCAAAACGACCAATTACTACAAGCTCTTGTGCTGAGGTCACTCCTTCCGGGACAGATAGGCTGCTCAAGGCTCCCCACTCCCACTGGTGAGCAAAGAAACTTCCTTCTATCCAAGTAAGGCAATGGACAACACAGGAACTACACCACAGTCCAGAATACAGCAAAGCCTGTATACTGGTCTAAACTAGTCGAGAAAGGCGGGAAAACAAGGATTTTTTTTTGTTTTTTTTTGTTTTATTTTGTATTTATTTAAGAGGAGGACAGATGCATCTATGCAGCTATTTACATGTGCACAGAATTTGGCAGTAAAGCATTCTGCATGTGCAGTGTGGTCATCTGATTGGAAGGGGGTGTTGAATTGAGCCAGGTCATTACTCAGGCTCAGTAGATTAGCTGTTGCATAATCTATGAATACTGAGGTATTGGAGGATGCTTCTCTATTCAGTCCTAAGGTGAATGTGACTAATTTTGTGGTCTGATTTGACCAGGCTAGCAATTAGAGTTACAGCCCATAGGGAGTAGAGCTGTCTCATACTGGTAAGGACCATGTCCAGGATTTTTTGCCCCTGGTTGGGGTACAGACTAACTGGTCTTGAGAGTTTATATTGATGAAGTCCAGAAATCTCTGAGCATACATGTTAGAGAATGCTTATCACCCTAGTTAATGGAGGGGTAGTTGAAGCCCCCTAGGAGAATGGCATTTGACATACTGTATAAGGACTCCATGCTAGTTAGGTAGAAATTATAAGAACAGAGGAGGTCCTATTGTTAGCCATGATGGTGAAGGGTGTGCTGTTAATGGAAAGTTGGATGTGGGAGAGCTCCAGATTGTCATCTTATCTAACTAGTCTGAAGGTGAAGTGTTTTTTTGCAAACAAGGAGCCGCCACCACCTTTAATGTCTTCATCTAGGGCAGTGGGCCTGAATGTGTGGTAGGCATTGAAACCCTGCACTGATGGGGTGCTCTCAATGGTCTTGAATCAGGTCTCCATAATGATGGTGCATACGTCAATGTTATCTACCATAAGCAGTGCTTGTAGGCAGTGGAATTTTTTCTTAAGGCTATTAGTATTGTGGAGCAATACCTTTATGTTATCTGGATACTATTTTGTTAGGTTGGAAGACTGACAGTGCATAAAAAAGGCATGGGGGGGCGAAGTTTTAGCCAATATAGTTATGCTATATAGGGAGAATAGGTGCAAGCCATCCCTGGCAAAGCAGTTAGGACTGTCTATATTCTCCTTGAGATTTGGGAAAGTGGCTTTCCCAGTCTTCAGATAATATGAGTATATCTTCCAGGTAAACTGCTACATATCTGGTATGGGTCTCAGAATTTCTTCAGTCTGTGGAATTTTGCAGGTACTCCAGGGATTCCAAATGGTAGGCTTCTATAATGGAGGAGTCTTTCATAAGTAGAACATGTCATTTAATTTCACTTGCCTCGGGTTTATGTATTTATTTATTTATCTTTGTTGCCAAGAAAGTCCAGCTAGGCAGGACTCATTTGTATCAGAGTTCTGGGCAGAAAAGCTCTATCACAGTACATTTATATTAACAAATGAGTTTCAGACAGTTCTCAGAAAAGCTATGCTAGTAACCTTAAGTTAGCGCCAACATAGCCTTGCCCAACCTTTCAATCAATTCATCCAGCCAGGTTATGGGATATAATTACAATTTAGATATGCTTTTTAAATTTATGAATTAACTGCAAAGCTTTTATAGACCCACTAGGCCTGGAGTTCAGTATAATGGAGCTATTCTGCTAACTTTTTTTTTTAACAATGAACCATTTCATTCACAGACAGCAAATCTTAGAGATGTAGGTATAAAATATTTCATACAACAATATAAAGAACAAATAATATAGGGATGCACTGCAGAAACAGTTTTGCATGAGACATTGGTGCTACTCCACCTACCTGTTAAACAGTAAATAATTTAATAAATGGGTAGTGGAAATTATGTGAGAGTTATTATGGAAGATAGAAATTTCTTCAGAAGTTATACCTATTGAGTGCCATAAAATGAATGTGAAGTTTAAAAATAGGGTTGAAATAAAAGAAAAAGAGAGGTGGTTAAGAAGTAACAAGCATAATTTAGAAGGGCTGACAAAGGTTAAATTATTGCAGAATAAGGGGGATCTCTCAGAAAAAAAGAGGAGCAAATATAGAGTGCTAAAGAGAAAACAAGGGAGTATCTGGATAATATGCATGAGTTTAGAAAGATTGCGGTTAAGCAACTTTTTTTGATAACTCTAGAGCACAAAAATTTTTAGTACAACGACTTAGGCAACAGAAAGTAGAAAGAGTTTCTACCAAACTTAGGCAGCCTATAACAAGAAAAATAACCATAGATCTTTTAGAGGTATTAAAATATTTCGTAAATTTTATGAAAGTTTGTTAGAAGCAGAGGAATGTGGAAATCGTGAATGGGCACAAATGGAAACATTTACACAAGAGTTCATTTTGTCAAGGTTAGAGGTAGATTAGGCTCAACAACTAACAGTTAAGATAGTGGAAGACAAGATAAAACAGTGATGCATATTCAATCTGCAGGAAAGTCTCCAGAAATAGATGGTATTCATGTGGAAGTTTGGAAGCTACGGATGAAAGTGAAAAACATCTGGAATGTTTTGGTTAACAGTATTTTAAAAGGAGGGGAAGAACCAACATCCTGGAAGAAAGCTGTGATAGCTGTATTACCTAAAGACAGTCAAGACCCATCAGACCCAGCTTCACAGACGGCCCATTTCAACTTTAAAGCAGGATTGTAAAGTGTTTATGTTGACAATTGCTAAAAGAATGGCAAAGACATTGTCAAAACTGATAGATAATGGATCAGTGTGATTTTGTGGAGGGGAAGCAAACATTTAACAGCGTTAATAGAACAATGAAATATTGCTTTTGTTGGTGGGTCTTGATGCAGAGAAAGCATTCAACAGACTAAGTTGGGATTTTATGAGCAGGGCAATTGAAGCATTTGCATTTCCTGTATCAATAATAAAGTTAATTAGGAGGATATATGAGGGATCGGAGGCAAAAATTAAAGAAGGAGTGTTCCTCTCTGAAACGTTGAGTCTGAACAGAGGAACCAGACAGGAGTGTCTTCTTTCCCCTTTGTTATTTGCATTATACTTAGAGCTATTGACAAAGAAAATAAGGGACTCAGAAATTCAAGGATATAATTGGTATAGTAATCAAGAAAAGTTGACTTAATTTCTAGACAATATTATTTTGTACCTGAGAAAACATCAAAAGGACTTTTCAGTGTTGTGGAACATTCATTTTTTGGGGGATATAAAATTAATGAAGACAAAACAAAGGCTACAGCTCTAAAGTATGTACCCACACATGAATTAATTCAGCAATACCCACATTTATGAGAACACGATAAAATCAAGTACTGAGGAGTATGGGTTCAAAAGGATTCACTTATGGCAACTAAGATATTTGGTAAGAGACTAAACAAAATATAATACAAAAACTGAGAAACTGGAAGGTCTTGTTTATGGAAGATACAAGCAGTGAAAATGCTTTTAGCCCTGTTAGTTTAATATACAGTTCTGGCATATTTTTATCAACCAGAGGAGAAGCTGTGGGCAGTAATTAATAGTGATTTGAAGAATTTTATCTGGGATAGGGAGAGGACAAAGGTTAAGTGGGATAAGCTGATACTTCTAATAGAAGAATGTGGTTTAAAACCTGATTTGAAGGGATATTTCAGAGCTACACAGTTAAGGCTCATATACACAACACAAGCAGAAAACTATAATTCAGAGTAGAAAGGGATGATGATGAAGCAGGTGGGAAATTCAAGAAGTAAGGGGAGAGTGGGATTTTGGATGTAGATACTAAAGGAGACTAACAACAACCATACAAAGTGTTATATTCATAAAGTAGCAGAAAGTATTTTAAGAACTAAGACAACACAAGAATGCAGATGGGAGATTTTGCTGATAGAGATGACTGCAATTGGAGGTACAAGGCATAGGCGAGAGGGGTCTGAAATTTACTGGAGAAAACTGGCAAAGGAGCAAGGTTTTGGGAGCAAATAACTAGAGAAGGAAAGGTGACAGAATCAAAACAGGACAATAAGACATGTTTAGACTGCACACTAGCTACTGTCTTCCCTATCAGAAATTGATATCAGAGTATAGGCAAATAGAAAGGGTACAGTTTGTAGTTGACTCTAGAACAGAAGCTGCTGTTAAAAAGGATAATTAGTAGGAAATATAAAATATTGTACTCTAACTATAGGAATCAATCAGAGGAGGTTAGAAAAGGACTGGGAAGAGAGATGGGATATGCAATTCACAAGGACAATATGGGAGGATATATGTATGGTTCCCAAATATGCAAAAAAAGTCTAGAAGATTTAGAATGTTTGCTTGCAAGCATTTGCATAGGTATTTTTATATCCCAAGCAGACATAAAATAATTTTCCTCAGGTAGATGGCAAATGTTGATGGGGAAGAAAGAGGTAACTGGTAAATTATGTTCCAGGAGTGTAATGAGTTGGCAGACTTTAAAAATTCCCCACAGAGTACTCTGCCAGACATATTGGTTGAAAAATGGGAGTAACTAAGGAATGTATTTATTGAGCTGGGATACAGGACTTGAATTGCCAAGAAAAGTCATTCCTTTTTAAGTTTAAATCTGGTAACTGCCAAAAAGGCAGTTGCTAGAAAATGGAAATAAAAGTGTAAACCAACTGTATTTGAGGTAGTGAATATTGTAACAGAGATATAAGAACTGGAACTGGATCTTTAGAAGTGGATAGCAGCAAATTACATGGAAAAAAATGGAAATTGTGCGAACAATACATGCAGAATAATATTTTGGAGAAGGAGCACTGAGGTTTAAAGGAAGACAAAAATTGAGTAAGTTATGTGATATTGGATTGATGATAATTGTATAAAAGAATGTATGTGATGTATAATGTTTGTAACTGTGAACATGTTAATATGGTTTGTTTTCTTTTAAATAAATGTATGTTTGTATATGTCTTAAGTGATAATTCGATAAGGGTGTTAAAATATTCTTTCTGTAGTTTACCGTAGTCCCTGCAGTCATGTCATTTATATATGTATGTTTTTAGTACTGATCTAGTCATCTGGGATGACAGGAGTCTTGTGCAATCTGTTCAGCTTAAGTTGCCTGCAGTGGCATATCACTCAAATATTACTACATACGTTTCCAGCTCATCCTCCTTGCTTAATTTCTTCAAAGGTGGTGTAGTCTTAGGGTTACAGCCATGTTGGCCAGAAAATCAGTTGTTTTAAATGCACCAGCTATTGTTCACTCGCCCCTGTAATTCCATGGTTTCTACCCATTAACTCCCCCATAGTTATGGAAGCCAGGTAACTATGCCAGGAATGCAGCACTTAGCAGTACAACACACAATTTGTAGTCCAATATATGTTTTGCACTTGACAGCAGAGGTGCTGCAAGGAAATGTAATTTGGCATGTTTCAAGCCAAATTGCCATCGCTCATGCTACTAAGGAAAGTGCAAGAAGCACTGGAGGCAAAGCATATGTAAAAACACATGCTCATTTACTATTTCACAAAACAAAGCAAAACAAAACATCATCCCACTTTGACTCCGTGAAGCTTCAAAATAAAAATGAAATATACCTTGGCTTGCTGCAAGGATGAGACCTAGCAAGAGTACAAAGTGTTACCCAGTGGAATTTGACCCAGTCAAGCCATGGTGTCATGGTCCTTAGCACCAGTAAAGCCAAGGGGAATCCAGTATGTGGTGGCATACTTCTCCTGGGGGGCAGTAGTGGTGAGATTAAAGGAGCTGCTGAGGGAGAGAAGGTACTCCAGTGGAGAGCGGGTAGGCCACCTTCTAGAACCAGGAAGCTGATCTGCTCCCTACAACCAGACTTCTTAGTGGAATGGGAAGGCGGATTAGGCTTCCCAGGCCAAAGCAAATGCACCATAGGCCTCTCACTCAACCTTGGAAAATCTGGTTCCTCTATCTCCGAACAAAATAGATGATTGGCATCAGTTGTACAGTCATCAGCCAAAGTCCAGAGAGGGTGCAAAAATAAGTAAGTAAATAAATAAACAAATAAATACAAATAAACAAACAATACCTTAACTGCATCTCAATAACAGAGTTAAGTCCATATAGTCCCTCCAGGAAATGTGCTGGCTTTTATCACAAGGAAAGTCCAAGGCTGCAGGCCTCTCTGTGGCACAGCTTTTAGCTCAAATAGGTACATTCACAGGTATAATCCATAGGTAACTCTGATTGGGATCCCAACCCACTCTTCCAGGGTCTTCCTTCTAATGATCCTTCAGTGAGGAACTAACTTCCCACTTTGCTTGTTTCAGGCAGCCTCCTTTTATATAACATTAATTGATAAGTAAGACCTTGTTAACTACCTAATAATACAAATTATAGCCTAACTACAGATTCATGGGAATGTTTCCTCACACTACAACACACATTTTAAAGACACTCTTTCCCAATACCAACATATTATTATCAGAGCACCTCCTGCTGTAAGGAAACAGTGCTTCTCAATGCATGACCATACTACCTTCTAATACAATAATGATGTTATTACAAAAAGCTGATTACAGATGACTACAGGTATTTCTTTAATATACATGTGCTGACAGATGTTCTGCTGACATACACATTTAATTCATTTAAAAGTATTTTTAGGAAAACTACTCCACTGTCTTTCCAATATTAGACAATAGACTGATGGGCCTGTACTTTTTATGCTCTTTCATTTACATTTTCTTGAGTACTTATTTAACTATAATATGTTTCAGGTCTAGTGGTATCCATGCTTTATTGTAATATGCAGTAAATCTTAAACTCTGAGGGGTTGAAAGTACTTCTCCAAGGGCTTGAAAGTACTTCTCCAAGTGATTTCCATCTTTACATTATTTCATTAATTCATGCAATCGTTGCTGGATGGACTTCACCATGATTAATATCCTCTCTTGTAATCTCAAAGGGCTTTTGTATTAGGTGATCAACTTGTTTTTTTTTTTTTTTTTACTCTTTATTGACTAATACAATTGCTCAAATTTTGTAATAAATAGATCTATAATTTGCATGTAAATATTACACCAGCAGTTTGTGCAGGCTGATGTTCCACACTATCATATTACTGACAAACTCAGGCATGCCCTGAAGATATGGCTAATGACAACAATTAGAAACCCATAGACCACGTCAGAATATCCATGCAATAGTGCCTTGTCACAGACCCAGATTATTAATAAGCATGTATTTGGACTGCTAAAGGTCAGTGACTGCTGTCTAAATGTCTATGGCAGTGCACTGCCATATGACGCCAGAACATACAGTTAAATCTTTGCATTGTATGCTGTATTACATAACATGGTGATATGCTAACAGCAGGGCAGAGACATTTGGGAGCAGAAAGTCTGGGAGTTAGCAGTGCAGGAGATGTATAATGAGAAATGCATTGAGGAACGTAGTGCAGTGGATGACTTTAAAAGATGGAGGTGGGTGTATTGACCAATTTCGCTGGTTAAGAAGCTGTGACTGGTTTAAAACTATTAACCAGAATAATCATAACATAAAACACTAACAATGATGCATCAATAGTCCATCCAGGCTTTGCAGTACCATGCATGGACTGGCCACATGGTGCATTAGATACAGGCTACCGGGTAAGTGAGTACTGAGGGCTACAGTGACAAGAGTCAACAGTGGGCAGTATGTGCATGTGTATGTTGGGGGGGTTAATGCTGTGTGTGTGTGTGTGTGTGTGTGTGTGTGTGTGTGTGTGTGTGTGTGTGTGTGTGTGTGTGTGTGTGCACGCACGTGTGTGTGTATGTGCGCATGCATGTGTGGGTGCATATGTGCGCATGCCTGTGTGTGCGCTTGTGTGTGTGTGTGTGTGTGTGTGTGTGTGTGTGTGTGTGTGTGTGTGTGTGTGTGTGTGCATGTGTGCGCATGTGTGCGTGCATGTGTGTGTGTGCGTGTGTGTGTGTGTGTGTGTGTGTGTGTGTGTGTGTGTGTGTGTGTGTGTGTGTGTGTGTGTGTGTGTGTGTGTGTGTGTGTGTGTGTGTGTGTGTGTGTGTGTGTGTGTGTGTGGCTATAGATGTTCATGGACACAGCTGCAGCAGATGATGCAGCACTGTGATGGGGTGTGGCCGCCTCATGGCCTAGTATATCCATCACCATTCCACCATTGTCTTCCCAAACCCACACCAATTCTGGCCATGGGTACACTGCCACTGCATACCTGTAGGTTCATTATCCAACAGGGACAACTGAGTTTATGTACCTAGTCATAACTATTGACCCTGGTGAAGTAACACACCTGGCAGCTGTGTAGCGTACCTGTAGGTACCTGTAAGACTGCTCATCAGAAACAGTCACAGTACTACTGTCTTCTCTCATGCTATCTCTCACTCTCTCTCTCTCCCTATCCCTTTCCCCACTCTTTGTTACTAACCTTTTTTATATTTTATTTGGTGTTTGTTTTTTCTATTTCTAGCCATTTATTTGACCATTTTCTGCAATGACTGTGCCAGTGACATGGCAATGACCCTTGCCTCACTTTCAGACCCATGCTTCTCCTGCCAGCACACCATCTGCTTACAGGGCTGCTTCTCCATCACGGGACAGAAGTCCTGTGATGTTGGGGACCTGGGAGCATCCTCACTGGCCTCTGGTGGAAACTTAGATAGGCTCATAAGATCACAGGAAGTTACTATGCTAATGGCCCTGGGGCCTTTTTCAGCCTAGCCATTCATGCCCCGGCTTTCCCAATTATCGATGCCCACAGGCTAGAATGGCTTTGGTATATGGCTGTGCCTTAAGGCATCTACAAACTGCACTGTCCATATGGTCCACAGGTGACAAGCCAGGAGTGAATTTGAAAT
>NC_056725.1:828667547-828725047 GCF_019279795.1 Protopterus annectens
TCAGTGAAGTTATTCAGTTGTTTTAAGTGGATATCGGCTGAGGAAAAGAAAAGGGTTGTGAAGACGTTAAAACATATGAACCCACCCTGCCCAAAAAATGTGTTTCCTTTACAATACATTAATACATTAATTTCCTCAGCTGTGGCATTCCTTGTATGCACCGCTGGTCAACCATATGCACACACTGAATGAGGGTTTGATTCTGACCTCTGCTTACTGTTTTTCTCTATCTCTCTTTATGTGGAGTATACATATTCACTATGTCTGTACAAGTTTCATCTGTTTAGCTTATTTTTTTATTTATTTATTTTTTTTTTTTTTGTGGGAAGCTTACCTATTCTTTTACTCCTGAACTAAAAAATAAAAAAGAATGTCCAAATAACAAAATATTAACCTAGAAACATTAGTTAATTTTGTTTATTACTTCTGGCACTTCAGCTTTGCATCTTCCAAGGGATTTACAAAAGCATCTCAAGCATCTAATTAAACACAAACTTACTTAAAATAATAGCAAGTGGAAAGGTCCTGACAATTAAACCACAGTACAAAGAATCAATCCTTTCAAAACCATATAAATTATTAAGAATTTGCAAAAAAGTAATCTGGATTAAGATTTACTTTTGAAATAAACATCAGTAATGTCAATTACCTAGTATCACCATCACAGGCAGAAAGTAGAATTTTCTTCCAAATATTTTTTATACACATCTGAATCTCTGAATGAATTTTAGTCCACCCTTCACTACTTATTTTGGAAGTATGTTAGACAGATTTAAGATTACTGACTGTTAAAGATCACCATCTATGAATGTTCCAGCCCATTCATAGTTTCTTAAGGAGTTACCCAGTATTAGTTTTGGAATAGCAGTACAAACATTAAATGACATCAATTATCTGATCATAAACTGAACCATAGCAAATGGTATTAGTATATTAGAAAAGGAATTCTGTGATTACTTTTCAGTCAGCAATTTCACTCATGATGAGGCAGTACAATCTTTTTTGATTTATTTGTTTGCAGTTGCCAAAGCATAATATAAATCCTTAAATGTACGACTCCATCAAGAATTTCTGACCATTTTGCAGTTCATTCTGACCTACTAGCAGACAGTACAAATATCAGCTTAGGTAAATAGTGATTATGTAAAACTAATTATTTTGCTTCTACCAAACATCTTACTAATAAAAGGCAAAAGCTTTTGCTTGTCTGTATACTGGTAAGACAGCTGTGAATGTCTTGTCTTTGCTTGGTTTACCCTATGACCGAGAAGCACACTGGCAATAGATGTAATATAATGAAATACTTATCTATGTAGATTTTTGTTCACAATGCTTTGTCTGCAAACACATTTATATGTAATGGCCTAAGTCACAGCTAAAAACGGTCTACAGAGCAGTCCACCAACCCACCTAAGTATTGTGAAAATAAATAGTGCAGGTTTTAAGTTTGTATTAGAAAATATTGAGGCCTATAAAAATAATAATAATATATATGGATTATAAAATAGTAACAAACAAGGGAGATGAAACTAGAAGGAACATATTTCTTGTTGCCTTACTTACAGAAGTAGCTGCTTGTTTGCATAAGACAGCTATACACATACAAAGTTCCAAAATGGATACATATTTTACATCTATAAAACTCCAAATGGCCAGAGATGGGCTTTGGTTCTTATGTGATGGCTTAGAATTTGTTGGTGAAGATTGTTTTTTAGTTCTAGAGGATCAAGTTATTCTACTCCACTACTGGAGAGTTAAGTATCCATTCTACTGGCAGGGAAAGAGAAACCAGGGGACAAGGTTGGCCTTAAGTAAACTTTCACCCTAGGTAACAGGGCTCCACAGTACACCCCCCCCCCACTGCTCACTGCCACCCCATGCATCACCCCATTACACACACCCATCCTGGCCTTTCCACACGATCTATATTACTTTTTTCTTTCTTATACTCACAGTTCGTCTTTGTCATTTTTTCCTGAATCCTTTCAACACATAATAAATGTCAAACTCTACACTGTAATAACTACAATGGGAATAACTGTATTTAACCATTGGGGCTCTGGATGCTCTGAGATGCATTTTATGTTTCTTTTAAACAGTATTTTCATCCAATGATGACCTGAACAAAAATCATGAATAAGGGAAGAAGTTCAGTCTTACCATTCGACTTTTGTTTTCCCTGAATCCTTCCAACATACCTTGACTACAATAACTGTCATGGAAATAACGGCGTCATACTGGAGGCCTGGGTGCCCAAGGTCCCAGATGCCACAGATATTCCAGATACTCTGAGGTACATTTTACATTTTTTTAAAAGAAACTTTTCATCTAATGATGGTCTGATCCTAAATCATGACTATGGGGAAAATTTCAGTATTGCTCTTCAACTGTTTTTTTTTCTCTGCATCCTTTCAACTCACCATAACTGACCAAAACTATGCTGCAGTAACTAAATTAAGCTGGGATTTAGGGTCCACTAGGCAACTCGCAAGCAATGCAGTTATAGATAATCTGAGATGCTTTTTAATACTTTTTCAAACCCTTTTTTTTTCCAATGATAGCCTGAAAAAAAATCATACCTAAGGAAAGAAATTCAATCTTACTTTTTATTTCAAGGAAGAAATGAGTTCTGTCCAAGGCTTAATGCTCAAAGCTGATCAAATAGTGCACAATAAATGTGGAAAACAATTGCTTATAATGATACAAAAATCATATCTGGAAGTAGTACATGCCTCCCTACCCATCTTAAAAAGGTAGTCATTTTCAACGTATATCTCTCTCTCTTGTTAAATTGGGATGAAAATTAAGGGACATATTGCCACAGTCATATATTTTAAGTTGCTTTTGTCATATGCATGTAGAGCAATGTATGCCTCCTCACCCCTAACTGCAAAAGACAAAAAAACAAATGGAACATATTTCCTGTCAGACATATATAAACAGAATGCTTCTTTACCCTTCCCCACCTGCATAGGCATCTGATGTTTGACTGTGAGGAAAGAGAAAAAATATAATTACAGCAATGTTTCCAACTTGTTGCTTTTAGATATCACATTGCTCCTATACAAGCTTAGTGGTCCTCTCTGCACCCCCTGTAATGTTTGTGAGGAAAGTTAAAAAATAATGACCACACTGTTATGGTCCAACACAAGATAATGACCTCTGAAGTCTGGAAGAAAAGTTAAAGAAACAATGACATCATCCCTGGCTCCCCACACAAGCTACAGCAACCTTCTGTGTGCACACCTCTCAGCAGGGTTGGTTTTAGGTAAGGTGAGGTCCAGGTCAGAGGCCACTACTAGGTCTGTGCTAAAATTCAGTTATATAGCTTTGGTGAGTAGGGGCCATCACCCCCCTCCCCCAGCTCTGGGGATCGGGGTATTCTTTACTGCATTTTATCCCTTATATTTTATTTATTTATTTTTTATCTTGAATGAGTGACTAAGAGGGTCAATTACTTTTATCATGATAATCTCCTCCCCAAACACACACACACACACACACACACACACACACACACACACACACACACACACACACACACACACGCACACACACTGATCAGTCATAATCACTTTTATGAACAATTCAAATGCTGGAAAAAAGAATGGCCATGTAATACATTCAATCTTTGTTCCAACCAGTTGCCACACATTAAAATATTCCAAGTTGCTTCATGCAAAATACACTAGTCCTGTAAAACTAGAATAATAAGCAAACAACAGCAGTCAGCTAGTATTTTTCCTTCATAGACAGTCCCAGCAATTATACCTTCTCTGTCAATGCATATCAGGTGCTCAGTAGTCAATGTTACTTTTCACAAATGCACAGTGACTGCTTAAGCCACCCCCTATCCAGCAGTCATAGTCATAGTGTCTGATAGCTGTGCAGTAATATTATCATCTAAATTCTTTCCCACAAATAAGTTGAAATGCATTGAAGTATTCTAATTTGATCCTTACAAATTGCAAGCAAAAATATTGCCGAAAATATCTGATCACTGTCACCATCATAAAGAAAAAAAAAATTGCTTACCTCACCACTTCTGTCCTCATATTTCACCATTCATCTCACCTGTCCAGAATTCTGCAGTGTCCCTGATTTCATGTCATATTTTGGACCTGCAACTTGGAATTTCAATTTGAAGGTTAGAGTCAATCAGTAAAGCCAGGCATTTCAGACTTATACTCTTTTTTGCAAAGCATGCATCATGTTGAGGCAAAACCTAAGTCCAGACTGAGCTTCACACCTTCATCTGCACATTTTACAAGTTCTCTTTTCTGTGACCTCACATGTTCATGTCATAAATTGAGTTGAATGGTCAAGCCTAAATACTACTAAAACCAAAATATAATCTAAAAAAAAGACTACTGTATAAAATTACAAGCCGCACATCAGAACAATTCTAGGATATGCTGGTCCACCATCAACAAGCTCCTAAATATAGCCCACAAGTCCAACCTAGCCCCAAAACAGGTGCACCAGGAGACTCAGTTTAATTCACACTTTGTAAATTATGTTGCCTCTCCTTTAAACCCAAGCAAAACCAAACCAATCCTGTGGATGTATGACACAGTCATGGACCCAAACAAACAACCCATAAGAAAGCAAAACCAGCACTCCACTCTGTTGACATATATACTCTTTAATAAAGAGCAAGCAGACTAGTTTCGGCATGTGCCTTCATCAGAGCTTATAACCAACAATCAGTTTCAATGCTTCTAAACAAATACATTTAAATACAAAAATATTTGCTGACATTCCACTCAAATCCCTATCTGAACCAGTCAACAGGTCTCATTTAAACCAGGTGGAAATAGGTCAACTTACCTAACAATCCAACACCATTCTTTTTTTACTTAGTATATTCTGCCATCACAACTTAGTAGAACCAGTGAAAATGATCCTGTCAATAGCGGTAAATCTAAAATTAGCCATAGGATGTCTTAAAGTATGTTTATACAAAGCATTAGACATTCTACAATTTTTAATATCACTAATATGTTCAAAAACACAGGTTTTAAATTGTCTGGACATTTTGCCAACATAAAAGGCAGAACAACCACAAGTAGCTAAATAAATGACCCACTCAGATGAACAAGTATTGAAAGAATGTATATCAAAAACCAGTGGAGTATTGGTAGAGGAAAACTGTTTTATTTTACAACTAACTTTGCAAGCTGAACAGTTGCCACATGGGAAACATCTCAGTAGTACACCCCCATCAATAGAGCATTGCCTATCAGATACACATGAAAAATTTTTCTTATAGTGATTTAAATAACCACCTTTCGCTTTCCCACATCTGAAGGAAAAAGGCAACGAGATGGAACTAATTCAGATAATTTCTTATCAGATAATAAACAATCCCAATGTCTAGAAATTAGCTTCAGAAAAGGCCTAGAATTACTCCCAAAAGTAGCCAAATCTAATATAGGAATCTGACCTCTGTTTATTCTTATAGTGTAATAAATCAGCTCAGTTAATATCATGAAGAATATCATAAGCTAAATGAACATCTCTGTGTTTATAACCTCTGGCAGCAAACCACTGAAAAAGGACTTTAGAATGATAAACAAATTGCTCAGCATTACTGCAATATTTTTTTTGACTCTAAGAAATTGAGACTTGGGAATATTTTTAATAACATGGGGAATGACAGCTGAAGGCATCAAGAAAAGAGTTGTAACTATGTGGTTTCCTAGAGACTGAAGTTTCCAAAGGCCCATCTTGATTTTTGGAAAAGCAAACATCAAAACTAGATATATTCTTAAGGTCATAATTTAGAGTAAATTTAAGCCCTCTTTTATTTTCATTAAGATATTGTACAAATTATTGTAAATAAATTATATCAGATTTCCACACTAGCCAACAATCATCCAAGTATCTTCTCAATATGTCCATAGCATCAAGAAAAATATTGTGACTGGTATCATAAAAAAGCTGTTCTTCCAAATACCCCATAAATAAATCAGCATAAATGGGGGGAAAAGAAGCATCCATAGCAGTCCCCTTAAGTTGTATTCACAACTAAAGTAAAAAACGTTCCTAGTTAATACATGTTCAGTTAAACAAACCAACAAACTATTAAAACCGGTACTTTAAAGGGGTATTCTATCAACCCAATATTGAAAGGCCAGGAGACCAGCCCAATGAGGAGTATTAGTATATAAGGCCTTCACATCTAAAGTGCACAAATACCACACATTCTCTATTTGTGTATCCTGTAAAACATTCAAAAAATGAGTATCCTAGAATGGACCCCTGCCAATAAAAGTTTTAAATAAAATATAAGAAAGGCAGACAAAGGTTCTGTCAATGACCGACGGCCTGACACAATCGGTCTCCCAGGGGGACAACAGGCATCTTTGTGTAACCTAAGTAACATATAAAAATATTGTGGATGTGGATCTGACACAGTTAAATGATATAACACTTCCTTAGTAATTATACCTTCATCCAAAGCTAACTGTAAGAAAGAATCCAAATCACGTTTAAACTTCAAAGTAGGAGCCAATACCATTTGCTGATAAAAATGTTTATTATGCAATTGAATATAGGTTTCCCTTGAATACATATCCTAATCCCAAAGCACCACAGCCCCTCTTTTATTGGCTTGATTAACAACAATCTTTTTATTAGTGCTCAAAGTTCTCAAAGCTGAGTTTTGAGAATTAGAAAGGTCCCTGTGGTGAAAATAACCATCATCAAAACCAAAATGTAATTCCTAAAGAACCTGCCTTTAAAAGGCTATTATGTTTTTATTCACGGGGGAGGGGGAGACTAGAAGCCTTACAATGAAATGCATTGATTACTGGAAAATTATCTTTACCATGAAACAACAATTTAAAATTCAATAACCTACAAAAAGCCATAAGATCATGAAAAAATGTTTCTTCAGAAATGGATGGTATGGAACAAAATGTAAACCTTTATTCAAAACTTCCACCTCACTTGTGGATAAACTTGTAAGAGAGATATTATATAAAATACCGTCATTTGATATTCTGGAATCTTTTGTAGTAACAGGGCCTTCGGCCTGGAAGCTTCTGTTGCGGTCTTTATGTCCAGCCCTTTAATAAAATAGAGGTATTTTTCTTTTTGGCTGCCGGTAACTAGGAACCAGTTTCAACATCAGTCTCAATAGCTGAAGATGAATCATCCACAGACGCCTCTACAGATGCCCCAGATTTCTTTAGAATAGAATGACCCCTCTTTCTCTTAATCACCATTTTGATTCTCACAATGACTTCTGAATGAAATTTAATCGATTTCTGCACAAAAAAAGGTTTCTCCTGTCCATAATTCTTGTCTTCTCATTGGAATTATGTTTACGCTGTCTAAGTTTCTGTTCCTAAGTCACCAAACTAGATGTTAACAATGCAAATTGCTCCTTATAGTTACCATCCATATAGAAAGATTTAATAGAAATACACAACCGATTAACTTCACCAGCCAGTTTAGAAATGTGGCTTTTATAAATGGCTGACAAAGCTTAATCAAACATCATAGAGGAGGTTTGTTGTACGTTATACCAATCTTTGTATAAAATATCATCCACTTCTTTAACAATCGGGTGTAAACATATTCATAAACTATAGGGTGAAAAATCTTTTAATTAGTATGGTTTCAATAATTTATGATGCCAAACACAGGAGCATAAGCTATTCATAGCCCCTATTAACTGAATAAAAGCTTGTGAACATGTCAAAGATTGGTTAATCACAGTACCTTCCCCAGTAAAACTGGCAGAGCCCAAATCCATTTCCTGGAACATCTGTAAATCATCCTTATTGGCCACTAATCCGGTAACCAAGCTCGATAAATCCATGGTATTATGTGGAAAAAAATGAATCCAACGAACCTCCAACAGCATGAAGAACACCAATCAAAACCAAACCAATTTCACACATGTACAGCAAGGTGCACGGACCCAAAGAAACAACCTATAAGAAACCAAAACCAACACTGCATTCCATTCATGTATATACTCTTTAATAAAAAACAGCAATGAAGCAAACAGACCAGTTTTGGCATATACTACATTTAAATACAAAAATATTTGCCAACATCGCAACCAAATCCCTATCTGAACCAATGAAAAAGAGCAGGGTTGGATTGTTACGTTAGGTGCCCTATTTCCACTCTGTTTAAATGAGACTTTTGGATTAGTTCATACAGGGATTTGGGTGGGATATCAGCAAATATTTTTGTATTTAAATTTATTTGTTTAGAAGCATTGAAAGTTATTGCTGGTTGTAAGCACTGATGAAGGCAAATGCCGAAACCGGTCTGCTTGCTTAATTGCTGGTTCTTTATTACAGAGTATATATGTCAATGGAATGGAGTGCTGCTTTTGTTTTTTTATAGGTTGTTTCTTTGGGTCCGTGTGTGGGATTGGTTTGGTTATGCTTGGTGGTCTCCACACTGTTCGTGGTTGGTTGACATTCTTCATTCATTTTTTATACCTCATACGATGGATTTATGGATTTAATTCATGTGCAATACAGAATTCAGAATTCTGGGTGAAAGACAAAATCATGGGTTGAGTTGGATGTGGGTTTACGAGGTCTGTGAAGGGGCCTCTTGCCTTCAGAAGACATATGGTCTAAGTCTGAATGTCACATTTAGATGTGTCTGTCAGGAAAATGTGTTTATGTTGAAGTGAATGTGCACATATATGTGAGAATGACATGGACATTCCCCCACGGGTTCGTGGAATTTTTTAATTGAAACTGAGGGTGTTAAGCTCAAGAAGAGTGCAGGACCAGTTTAGGATACTGACACTGGTTATTTGCTATGGATATGGCAGTGGAATGCCCCTGTAAGAGTAGAGTTAATGCACTGTGACATTACCATTAAACTGAATTTTGTCAATAATGACAGGCGAGAAGGGAAACTGGAGTAACAGTAAATACTGTAAAACATTTTAACTCCACTTTGAAATGTAAATTTGCAAAGTGAATAAGAAATTATTCTTCATAACTGTATTCTTCAACATCACTTTGCTAGCTCATGAGATAGAATCGCAGACATTGAACATTTGGGAATAAATTGCAAACCATGTCTCTGAGATATATCAATGATTACAATGCATGAAAACATTTTCAACAAATCTTAGAAGATTCCTATATGATCACAACCACACTCCTACAAGTGAAGACACATCTGGTATCTCTAAGCAAGGTGGCAGTTCGTGGCTCAAGCTCATAAGAGTAAGTGTAGGGGTAAGTGCACAACAGGGGGAGGCAATGTATAAGAAGAAAATGAAGAAGTACTCTGAATTTTGCAAGATAAAAATAAACATATCATGGCTCAGTATCTCAGACTTGCCAATGGGAAGAGTAAGCCATCTTAGTGTCACTTGATATGTTTAGATGCAGGATAGAGGGCAATGAATACAGTGAGCACTGGAAAAAGCTGATTTATTATATGGCAAAAGCTATGGGGCTGTAGTGGGGGCTGGGCTCCAAATGTCATTGTAAAGATAAGAACAGCTGGTAGAACTTACATAGCAGTCGTTTTGTTTGAACAGGGCTTGCAAACAGCTTATCAAAGGAACAAAATATTGGGATTAGCAAATGGTTTAGCAGGCCTACACTGCAGAATACAGAGAGAAAAAGGTGAAACTAGCAAATAGGTTTGAATGCAGTGTGTCAAAAAAGTATATTGCTGAACCACTACCAAAAGCATTGCAACACAAAATAATATACTATTCATCAGACCCACACAGATTTTGGAATACAGCCTTTTTTTCTGTTTTTAAACTACAAGCAGTTTAGCTCTAGAAAGCATCTGAGGTAGGCTATACTGACAAATCTGTGCTGGGTCAACAAAAGGGATCATTTCACCCCTTTTTCCCACTGTTAGAGGACAGAGAGAGGGAAAAGACATGGAAATGGAAGATTTTCTGTTGTGATGCACACCTAGTGAGAACTAATGTTTTCATTCTGATGTATTAGCTGAAAGTAAAGACGTAAAGCATTCTAGAATGAATATGTGTGTGTTCTTGTAAGTCTGCACCAGACATTTCACGATATGTTGGCACTGAAGAAGTGTCTTATGGGGAGAAACTCAAACCCAGAGTCTCAGTAAAAGGGCTAACAATTGTGAATGCTCTTAAAAGATATTTGGACTTTTCTCGTATTGCCTCAGATGATACTTGCATAAGCACAAACAAACAAAACAAGATACGTTTCTGACTGAATAAGAGCACAAAACTTAATTTTGAGGTGATAGGTTATACAGGTTTATAAAGTCATTTACAGGTATAACCTGTGATTAACATTAAGGTTATGGATATATATATGCTGGTTTGAGAAAGACCAGTGGTGTGAAGGTTTGACAATGCAACTTGGATTGTTCTAACGAACAGTACTGCAAACTCTCACTACATTCATGTTTACTCTCCTTTCTTTTGGAAGTTTTGCATCCCCCACTTACACATAGTGCCTCTCTTTTTTTTTTTCTTTCTTTATTTTCCCTTTTTTTATTTTTAGATTTTTTTATGTTCCTCTCTTCATTCTAATCAAGTCCAGAGTCACTGCAGAAAAGGATTCAGTAACTCAGAAGTGTCAGTGACTCGCTGGCCATAAATAAATAAATGTGATTCAGAGGTTTGGTCTTCTCACAACATTACCATTGCTAGGTTAAATGACTGAGGACTGGATAAATAGTGGCTTGATTTCCATAGGTGTAAGGGCAGCATTTCACAGTCCTTTCCCTGAAGAAAATCATTGCCCTGTGTAGATCAAAGCACCCCCCCTCCCATATATGGAAAGAAGGGTAGACTGTTGAGACAGCACTGGAGTGAGAAGTGCACAATCATTGTACCAACATGTAATACTGCAAATGTGAAAACAAATGAAATTCCAAGATATTTCTACTTTTGGAGTTTAATTAGCTGTTGAAGTGCATCCTGAGTGCAGTCAAAGTGGAACTTAAATTGAATTTCTACCAGACGTATACTGAGTTTGATACCAGTGGGCCCTCACATGCATATACAGTGACACGACTCCTTAGACGTGTATGACAATATTTGTTTTATCAGGGTTATATAAATGCACAGCAGGGCTGAGGCAGTGAAATGCCGCCTTGTGAGCAGTAAGTATAACTACATATGAGTAGCATAATGTTTAGGCAACCCATACAGCAGACAGCAGTAGTAATGCAAATGAAATGGGAGACAGCACAAGGGACAAAGGTACTAAAAAAGCAAAGATACTGGGTCATCAGGGGACAAAATAGATGACGATTTTGTTATATTGTGTCAGAGTAAGGACAGGCAATAGGATTCATGTTATACAGAACTGCATATTAGATAAACTTTCTTTATGGTATATCAAAATAGTAACATGCAGACAATAGATACCACAGTGCATTGGCATCTGCTGTACTGGAATGTTCCCTCACTGCAGTACTATGTAGCTTTACTGCAAAGGTTAGCCTACAGAATTCACAAACAAATTATAGTACAGATACTGGACATACCTAATAGTGCAGATACTGGACATATCTAATGACAGTGCAGGTACTGGACAAACCTAATGACAATGCAGGTACTGGACATACCTAATTACAGTGCAGATACTGGATATACCTAATGACAGTGCAGATAAAGGACCTACCTAATGATAGTGCAGGTATTGGAAATACCCAATGATTGAGCAGGTACTTTATATCTAATGACAGTGCAGATACTGAGCATACCTAATGATAGAGCAGATAGTGGATATACCTAATGACAGTGCAGATACTGAGCATACCTAATGATAGAGCAGATAGTGGATATACCTAATGACAGTGCAGATACTGAGCATACCTAATGATAGAGCAGATAGTGGACATACCTAATGATAGAGCAGATACTAGACATACCATTAAGATACCTTTGCCCTTTCCAGCATTGCTGTCTCTATACAATGGAAGAGAAGCTGGCAACATGAAAGGGGCAGCTGTGTAAGGACATAATGACTGAGCTAACATATGAAAATTTACGAATGAATTAAGAAAGACATCAAAATCAAAACCGAAAACAAAATCCTGAACAATAAAAAAATGAAAAACACATAGGTGAGGCACCTGCACATGCAAACTCATAATCCTGCACCCCCTTCTTGAACTTTAGGGAACATTTATTATTAATTATACAATGGTAGGTCATTACTATTCAAAAATATGTATGCCGATTGGTCAGCCCAAAAATAATGCCCATTGTAAATTAAGCATACACCGATAGAAAAAAGTCCGGTCGCTGAAGTACCATTGGGGCCAGACTTTCTTCTTTTAGTATATGCTAAGGAGGCATACATCTCAACTGTCCAGATTTTCACAGAATGTCCAGATTTTTGCCTCATGTATTTGGTTTTCTCCTCATAAAATTTGTGGTTTGCCGACAAATTACTGAGGAGTGAAGTAACTAAATAATGACACACATTTCATTTTCAGACTTCATAGCCTTCAGACAATGCACAATAACACAAATCTTGTTATTCTACATTTATAAGAACTGCATTTACAATCAGTGCCTATTTTGGGGCCTTTGTCCACCATTATTTAAAGCTTTGTCCACATTTCTTGAGTTAAGAGGTTGAAAGGTACAAACGGAGGGTAGAGCAAATACAAGGAAAATCAGGTATGTACTGCAAAACTAAAGAAAAGTATCTGATTTTACTTGTATTTCTGCTCTGTCTCATACCTCTAAACTAACTGAATTTTATAGTTAAAAAAAGCAACATAGATCTTCCTTTCTCTGTTGTTTGTTTTTAACAGCACTGACATACTGTGCAAGCATGGAAACACAAGTCCCATACACATGCATAGTACATCAACAAACACGGAAGAATGATGAAACAATGTGGGGGAAATTGAAGGTGCCATTATACAAAGACATTATTTAACAAAAGTAAGCAATTTCTTTCTTAAATAATGTCACTGTATAATAGCAAAAGTCAACTTGTGGGTGTGGGTATATGAGGCTTTACCCATGGTTGGCTTTGTTTAATCACTCAAGCTTAGCCCTTGTGATGGAGCCACACCAACTGTGGGTAAATCCTCATTATACCATGACCCCCCATTAATATTTCAAAATGTGATTGGTCAGCGTGCACGTTGTAAATCGACTTATACTAATGGAAAAAGGTCTAGTCGCCCGGACTTTTTCCATTAGAATAAGTCTTTTTTAAAACACTGTCTCGCTATGTTAAAGGAGTTTAACATAGTGAGACAGGTTTAAAAAAAGCAACGGAGATCTCCTTTGCTTTTTTTAAAGCTGTCTCGCTATGTTAAACTCCTTTAACATAGCGAGACAGTGTGTAAAAAGCAACGGAGATCTTGCTTTCTCCATTGCTTTTTTTTTTAAACCTGTCTTGCTATGTTAAACCCATTTAACATAGTGAAACAGTTTGTAAAAAGCAACAGAGATCTTGCTTTCTCCGTTGCTTTTTACAAAACTGTCTCGCTATGTTAAATGTGTTTAACATAGCGAGACAACTTTAAAAAAGCAAGGGAGATTCTCCGTTGCTTTTTTTAAAGCTGTCTCGCTATCAGGGGCGGCCCGTGCTATTGGACTGCTGGACTGCAGCCCCCCCAGCTGTACAAAATGAAGAAATTAAAAGAAAATAAAAAAAAAAATAAAAGATAAAAAAAATTTGCGGACTTTCGCGCATGCGCACTAGTCCAGACTGCTGCTGAGACAGTCTGGAGCATGCGCAGACTGTTTCAGCAGCAGTCTGGACTGAGAAATATGGAAGAGCAAGATCTCAGAAGTCTATGCAGTTGTAACTGCAATAGACCATCCTGGAAACTTGCTAGGAAACTCATCCGAGTCGGACGGCAACGTCAGCAGTCTGGAGTTTGCAGTCTCGTCGGGGGAAGATCTCGTGATTTGGAGCTGTGGACGGGCGGGAGATCTCGCGATGTGGACAGGCATGGTTTGCAGCTATGGATTTTATGTGTGGATGGGCATGGTTTGCAGCTATGGATTTTGTGTGGACGGGCATGGTTTGCAGCTATGGATTTTATGTGTGGACGGGGAGTGCGTGTGTGTGTGTGTGTGTGTGTGTGTGTGTGTGTGTGTGTGTGTGTGTGAATGTCCCAGTTGCTATATACTAGTGGCTACACTCATGGTGGTCTGGTAGGGAATACCTCAGGCTTGAACTCTGTACCTTGTATGCAGGTGTTAAAGACCTGAATTCCCTACCCACCACCATTTGTAAATATATTGCAGATTTTTGCCTCATATTTGATCTGATCTGCTCCTCATAATATCTGTGGTTTCTAAATGTTGCAATGCTTGATATTTGATGGTGCAGTGGTAGCACTGTTGCCTCACAGCTGCAGGTTCTCAGGTTTGATTCTTGGCTGGGGTGCCTTCTTTGTGGGGTCTGCATCTTCTCCCTGTGTTTGTGTGGGTTTGCTTTTGTGTCCTCCCATGTTACAAAGACATGTCTGCATTATTTCCTCCTGGGCCTCTGCTGAAAATTGCTTTTTTTGTTCCAAGTCAGACTGTCCTGATTAACGAATGTTAAATAAAATTGACAGGCATTTGAATTTCAGACTTCAGGTTTCTGAATGTTTAATTCCTTACATATTTGATGGTGAAGTGGTAGAATTGTTGCCTCACAGCTATAGGTTTCCTGGTTTGATTCTTGGCTGTGGTGCCTTCTGTGTGGAGTCTGCATCTTATCCCTGTGTTTGTGTGGATTTGCTCTGGTGTCCTGCCATTTTACAAAGACATGTGTCTGTAGTATTTCTCCCTGGGCCTCTGCTGAAAATTGTTTTTGCTCCATTAGAAGTAAAATTGACAGGCATTTGAATTTCAGACTTCATATTCTTCAGAAAATACATAGTAACACAACCTAAGTTTATAAGATAAATATTTGAAATTTGTCCTTATTTTTGGGACTGTATTACCCCATTATTGGCTTTGTCCAGGTTTTTTGTGCTAAGCTTGACAGCTATGGCAAGAACTAAATTCACTGAATATGTTTGAGGGCTGTATTCCCTCATTACTGGGTTTGTCCGGGTGTTTTATGCTAAGAGGTTGACAGCTATGGTGAGAACTGAATTCATTAAATGATAGCCATTTAAGTTTCAGTCTTCCGCTCTTTCACAAAGCAGCTGATTTTGGCGTAGTGGTATGTTGCTCTGACTGTTTTGCACGGGGACCTTGGCAGTAAAATGTATGGTGGTAACACATCATTTTTCTTTCACAAAGTAGATGATTTGACATAGTGGTATGTTGCTCTGACTGTTTTGCACAGGGACATTGATAGTAAAATGTATGGTGGTAACACAGCATTTTTCTTTCACAAAGCAGCTGATTTGGCATAGTGGTATGTTGCTCTGACTCTTTTGCACAGGGACCTTGGCAGTAAAATGTATGATGGTAACAGCATTTTATTCTAGCAACTGTCCAAGATTATACAAGCAATGTTTAATGTGTCCCTGGTTTTTAGGCTTTTGACCACCCAACCCCCCAATAAATTTGGCTTTTTCCAGATTTCTTGTGCTGCGAAGTTGAGATGCAGTTGAGTATTGAGTACATTTTACAAGGAGCTGAGAGCTGCAGGGGAAGAGAAGTTTTGTGCTGCTTATGCTAAGTCAGCTTGTATTGTTAATAGCACAACAGGTTGTGTACTTGCTTTTGATGCAGAAGGTTGTTGGTTCTACTCCCACAAGGGATGAATGCTGCCATACTGAAAAAGTTAAGATACTAACTATGAGCCTGTTATCAGTTTGCCATCCATTTCCTATTGCAATATTACTAGCTTATCATTTTTAATGTAATATAGGCAATTTATTCCTCAGGGACATCAGACACTTTATTTTTTGATGAAACCATGAAATATAAAGATGTTTGCTAGCAGCAAACTCTTCATTAGTTACAGATTTATTTAAAGTGGAATTATTTAGATGACTTTTTTACTTCTTCAGAGATTGTGCATATTTACTGATAATGGTGAACTGTAGAATTGTGCATATTTACTGATAATGGTGGACTGTAGAAGTTTGAGTAGACTTTTATGATGGACATTTTCTGAACTGGGCAGTTTTGTCATTATGGGTGCATGCATTTTGTTTCACTGTTTACTGGAAAGATGTTCTGAATTGGGCAGTTTTGTCATTATTGGTGCATGCATTTTGTTTCATAGTTTACTGGAAAAATGTTCAAAACAATAGGAAGGTGTATCAAAGAGCACATGTATGTTTCATATGCAAGGGGCCTATGATTTGAAAACAGCCCAGAATTAATCTTTATCTGCCACTGGTAAAATGTATTTTCTTTGAATGTGGGTTTCAATGCTGTTTCAATTAATGTGAGTTTCAAGGGCAGAGAAGTTTTAATGCTAAGTTTGTTTAGCAGATGTCTTAGTGTTTGTGCTGTAAAATGCAAAATAAAACTTTCAAATGAAGTCCAAATCATCATAGAAGTAAATCAGTATGCACATTAGTGTTTATGGTAAATGGAGTGAAATAGCCAAGTAATGGATCATTGGAATGGCTGCAGGGGGAGGCTCCATTCGACCATGATTTTGTCAGGGGGAAGGGCGGCAAACTTAAAGACGGCCCCAGCTGAACTATACCTCCCAACTGTCCAGATTTTCAAAGAATGAATAGATTTTTGCTTCTTATTTTTGGTTTGTTACTCATAAAATTTGTGGTTTTCTGGCAAATCATTTAGGAATTAAGTCACTAAATAATGATACACTGAGTTTCAGACTTCATAACCTTCAGAAAAATGCATTCTAAAGTAAGACCTGTTGTTCTATCAACTGTCTCAGTTTGTACAAGAGCAATTGTTAGTACTGTTTATATGTTCCCCCAACATATTTGGCCTTGTCCAGATTTATTGCATTAACAGGTTGAGAGGTACATGCAAATAAATTGCTTTATAGAATTAGGCATAGCCAAACCTCTCAACTGTCCCTGATTTTGGCTCAAAATGTTGCTCTTCCCCCTAATAATCCCTCCGCAAAATAGCAATTTTGGAAGAAAACATGAAGGGTTTACAATTAAGAAATAACTATAATAATCAGAGTTATAGATTACTTTTATTTCAGAAATGCATGTAGATTCTTTTATTTTGTCAGCTGCTCAAGTTAGCAGTACTAATATTAAAGTGTCCCTTCTTTGACAGGTTCCCAGCTGTATTGTGTGGCTATTTTATGTTTTACATCACAGGTCCATTTTTCATAAAATTGTGGGTTTTTTTGGCAAATTAGTGACAAATCATTAAAGACTGGTTAGAAAAATAATGACAGACATTTGAGTTTCAGATTTCATACCATTCAGAAAATTCATACTAATGCAAGACCTATTCTATTATCTTTCTAAGTTTATAAGAGCAATATTTAAAAATTGTCCTTATTTTTGGGCCTTTGTCCCACTTCTTTGCATGGCTTTGTCCAGATTTCTTGCTCTGAGATTGACAGGTATGACAAATGTGTCAGGGCCATCACAGTCAGCCAGAGACATTTCAAATTGTGACATACTTGTTGCACCCCACTCCCCCATGTACTGACTCTGGATGTGTCGAAGCAAGGCAAGGAGTAGTTATGCAGTATAAATGTGCAGAGTATCCCCCCCCCATCCAAGGTAGACACAAGTACTAGAGTGGCTTTTCATCTGTCCTTGATTTTTGCAGAATGGTCTGGTTTCTGTCATATTTTTTGTACTGTTGATTTATGCTTATTACTCAAAGTGCCTGCTGCTCTGTGTTTAAGTAGCAATACTTTAATGGACATCAGGTAAGCTTGGCTGAAGTTGCAAGATGCAAGTAAGCTTTAATAAGCATACTGTTAAAGAATTGCCAACATTGAAAGCCGTTCTGTTGTTGCCATGTAGAGAATACTTAATTAGATAATGTATAAGCCTTGGGTATTGAAATGCATATGACAGTATTTCTAATAAAGGACAGGATTACATTATTTTAAGAAGCTCATTACACTTGGAGACTTCCAGTCATCTCTGCAGGCTTTACCCGTAAACTAAACAGAATGCCAGTCGTGTGGTCCATAACCTGTACAGTAATCCTTTTAAGCAATGTATCTTGAGCTTATTTCTTGTTTGCTTTTCATTCTTTACTTTGATCATGTTTTCCCCATGAAACAAGTAGATAGTTGTCAGGTAGCAGGTCTTTTTGTTTGGATAAGAAACATTTTTACAAGTGGGGGCATCAGAGATTTCTACTTTCAGCATGTTACTTGGTACTTTAATAAAGCTGAATATAAATTATAATTAGAAATGCAGTGCAAAAAGTGGTTTGAGTTGAGTGCTGCTTGTTTTTCTTATACTTGACTTTGACTGGCATTCCATTAATGTATTTAAAAAGTAATTTATTTTTTCATGCCTCACAACCTTTTTGTTTCCATCTAGATATTAAGTAAGCTGTCAAGCAGCCAATGCATGCAAATATTTTTATTCTTCTACACTTCATTTTGTCTTGATTGGACTCTCATAATGGCGGTCTGGCACCCAGGGCAGTGTATTTAGTTAGTTTTTTGTGGTTTTGAGCATAGCCCCTCCCCTTTCTAGTTGGCCACACCCCTTCCAATTGACCCCACCCATTCAGCTGTCTCCTGCAGCCCCCCTTTGATTTGAAGTCACCAGCCACTACTGCTCACAATGTTAAACCCATTTAATATAGCGAAACAGTAAAAAGCAATGGAGATCTTGCTTTCTCCATTGCTTTTGCCTACAGCTCTGATGTACTGCATAGGCATACGCATGTGCAGTACATCAGAACTGCCGCAGAATACCAGACAGCTGTTGAAGGGCAGCAAGGAGGTATTATACAATGCCATTATTTAAGAAAAGTAATGATTTTTTTCTTAAATAATGTCATTGTATAATAGCAATAACCCACTTCTGAGTGTGGGTAATGCTGGATTTACCCACGGTTGGCTTTATTTGGCCACTCGGGCTTTGCCCTCGTGATCAAACCATGCCAATCGTGGGTAAATCCAGCATTACCCACACCCAGGCGTGGGTTATTCCTATAATATATCACACTCACTCATCAGTTATGACAATGAATAAATAAAAGATAATGCTGTGCTGTTTGCAACACAATCCACACTACATACGAATGTGTGCCTTTTAACACCTTAGCTGGGTGTGTTACAGCTCTCTAGCATTGTGTCACACATTTTCATTGTGGTAGGATGCCTATAGAAGTCTCAAACACCTTCCAAGCAAAGCTTACCTAAAATTTCAGGTATACTCTGCAAATTTATAGATACCCTTGGCTTTATTGCTGCAATCCTTCTGGCTGTTTTAGAACTGTTCATATACTTGGGAATGGCCATGACGATTTGTGTACATCTTTATCTGCATATATTACCTCATTGCCATATCTTAGACTCTACTATGTTTTTCAAATAGTTGCAAGCTCAAGAAAATTCCAAACCATAGTGCAAAATGATTTGGAATCTGGCCAAATAGGTGTAAATGCTGCATGAAAAAACATGTTCTTTTGGCTACAGTAATGGCAAGAATAATGTATGAATAAATGTCATAATTCACTTCAATATTCAACAAAACAATAGAATAATGCTGATAAACCAGAACTTAGTATACAAACAACATTTTTTTCAAATAGGTGTAGTGAAATCTGTACATGCAAGTCCCTATTGTGGCAGAACTGTATCTGTAAAGTACTGCATCTGTGTATTACAAGATGCAGGAAAGCTTAGAAAATACAGCCAGTAGCTGTACTATGCTGATTTTACTCTGATAAATGACATATTTAATATATGCTACACTTACACAGTATAAACATCTCAATTCTGGAGATAGCAGTCGCAGCAGAAGTGCTCACAGATGAAGTAAAAGATGTCATTACCACACCTGAATTACTTTAAACATTAGTGATAACATGGTTATGTTCAGAAAGTAATACAAAGACCATGACACAATTATGTGTCAAGTATTTGAAAGCATAGCTGGAAAGAGTCTGACAATATAACCAATTTATATGCAAGCTGAAGAAAAGAAATCAATGTGAGACTGCAAGGGTCATGTTTTGTCATCTAGATATATAAGACATGATTCAAAGAATGCTATTGTTATAAAAGAAATCTGACAACCAAGCAATGCTAGTGATGTAATATGTTTCTCAGAAAATGGAAAGACACAGCTCTGGGCAATTTGCAACTACAGCACCAGCTCTGAATGATCAAACAGAAAAAAAAATCATACAGGCTAAGATGTAGCAGAGGCTTTTGTTCCATTTAAAGTTAAGCATGCCTTAAATGTAGCTGATTTTGTACAATGGTGGTTTTTGTTGCTCATTTTTTCCCTTTACAGCATGATTAGGTCTCCATTCTGTTATTCTGTGCAAATCATTTATGTAGCTTCTTTTATCAACATTTGCCTACTTTTCACTGTTAGATGATTAAGTCTCAATATGGCATAAGTAACTTTTGTTTTTATATTGTTGGGTGTGGAAAATTTAAAAGGCATCTAAAATAGCCAGTTAATCATATGTACGTAAGGCATTCATCCTCTATGAAAATCTGTGTTCCTGTTAAAACCTCTGAGTCTCATTATACCAGTGCCAAAGGTGTGCATGTGGCACAGTCACCCATGTTGAAGGAAGTATTGTCACAGTTGAATCCTAATTAGCGAATAAACTCCATTACCACCTTTAGACCTTCAGGGCACTATTACAGTCAAAGATGGCAGTTGCCCACATTGGGAGAAATAAAGTATTTATCGTGACATTCTGTGATCCCTCACTTAAATAGCTTACTTTCACCTTTAACCTTATTGAAATCAGGTAACTGGGTCTCTAAATGGCATTATATAGATAGATTTAAAGAAAATCTTTCATTTATTAATTACACAGTTATTTGTGGCAGAAGATTTACAAAGCTACTCTGAAAGTACATCTTTTGTTTGCACTGATATGTCTATTTAATATGGACAAATCAAATAAATATAATTATAGAAGCTGCTGATGTAATTTAGCTTTTTCCATGGCAAAAATATACCATCTATAACCTAGAACCATGACATTACTCACATATAATCCTGCAGTGAATAAGAAAAATGATAATTAAACAAAGTTACTATCCTACTCCATAACAATCCATTATAGAGGTAAACATCATAACTATAGTAACTTTACTGACAGAAGTATGAGAAGTAGATAGCGTCGCCAGTTCCCAGGTTATAGGGCATGTAGTGTTTTCTCCCATAACAGTGCCAATTTGTTCAGTGTATTGAGGCACGTACTTCCCTGATCACTTAGCACTGCAGTCCCTAAAACAGTCATACGGAGGCTTGTATAAATAATGATAGCCTTGTACTTGTAGTGTAGAGGATTCCTTTTACTCTGAGTCTATATGCAATCTAGTTACTATTGATAAATGACAGATATTTGAGTTTCAGACTTCATGTTCTTCAGGAAAAAGCATGTTAATGAAAAGCCTGTTATTCCTTCAACTGTCTATGCATACAAGAGCAATATTTAAACTCTGACTCTGGTTTAGTAGCTGTGTGTATGTGTGGGTCTATGTGTGTGTGTGTGTGTGTGTGTGTGTGTGTTCCAGCTAATCACTCATTAAATAATCTGATGTTTGATTTTATTGCAAATAACACATTTCTTGCACTTTATAAAATACTCCCCCCTCAAGGCCACTAACATTTGCTTCCCACTGAAATATCAGGTCAGAGTGGTGGACCAAAGATTAGTATAACAATGCCTACAATGGTCATCAGAGCAGGAGATGCCTATAGCATCACTCAACTCCCTGGCAAGCTGGTATCAGAGATTATCGCATAATAGAGGATTGTTATGGCCCATTAAATCGTTCTCATAGACTGTGTGCAGCAGATACTCAAAGTCGTTTGCGCCTGTGTTTTACCAGGCAAGATTACTGATGCATCCAGGACCTGAAGAAGCCACGTTCACTCACCAGACCAGAACAAGGAGAAAAATGGTAGCCTCATATACATGGCCACACATTATGGACACCATGTGAAGCACATCATTGGCATCAAGGGTGCACTGTGGAATGTATCACTGGTGGATAGAGGTGCACTATGGACTTCACAGGGTCTATATACAATCATAGTATGCACTTAGGAATGGGCAGGGACCAGCATGGTAGCTCTGGTTGTGGATGATAGCATAGTGCATTACGTCAGTAATGCAGAGATGATTACATTAAGTTACATTATTTTTATAATTACAGTAATATGGTGCCTGTTGCAGCATGACAGAAATTTCACTCACTGTATTGACACAGACTGCATTAAGAGGAGCAAATCAGGAACAGAAATTCAGTGAAGAAGAGTTTGTACTGAAATATAGGCATACTAAAATAAGACAACACAACTGCTAATGTACCTCATCACTGCGCTGAGCACACCTGAATAAAAACAGTAGATTGAGTGAGGCAACACAGCACAAGAGCATGACTGGTTACTGTTAGTTTTGAGGGACTTAACCCTGATGGAGAACAGAGCACAACAGCATGACATGTAACTCTCCAGCTGTGGAAGAATTCATCCTGTCAGAAAACAGCACAAGAGTGTGAGATGTTGTTGTCCAGTTTAGAGGGGCTCATCTTTACAGAGAAAATAAGACCATAGCAGGTCACTTCCCAGTGGTGGTGCCACTTTGTAGCATATGGTCCTACACAGCAAGATGCTCTACAGTGGAAACAATGCTTCCAGTACAAAGGTCATGGCATGAGAGAGAGTAAAGATACACAAGATGAGTATACCACGCTGGCCATTAGAAAAGTGCTGAATGAAGTTGGACAGTAGTAAAATGTCCATTGTTGCTGTCAATATGACACAAGGTGAGAATGGTCACAGCACATTAGCAGATGGGTATGTGGCCACCAAATGGAAGCAGTGAACAGTGTTGAGACCTATGGATTTGCCAAGGCCAGTCATGCACATATACACTAACCTGACTGTTTAACCTACAGATTCCCCAGTGAATGGCAATGGCTGAAATAGTTCACTACACAGGTGACAGAGGTGTTACTGCAGGCCATATAAAGACATGGAATGAATAAACCTGAAAAAGCCAAATAGATAAGGCTTAACAGATCCAGTTATGATAGACAGTGGTGCAAGACATCAGTGTTCTGAGTGGCTGTAATAGGACACACTAGTACAACTGCATCAAAGGTTCACTGATGTGATACTGTATACAAAGACCAAGCATAACATATTTCCAGGGTCATGTCCATCATAGGAAATGGGCCACCAACAGAGAAGCAGCTCACAGAGGTAGAAGAGTTCCTGATGTCTGTCTGGCATTGACAAGTAGAGCCTCATATCTGGTAGTGGCTTGAATGTGAAAGCTGGCCTGGTGATAACTGTCTGAGTGTCTGCAGGGGATACTCCAGTTTAGTAATAGAAGGTACATTTCCATGTTGTACACAGACCAGGCTGTGAGATGGACTTAATGAGCCATAACACCTCTACATATCTTTTCTCCACATATGATGGGGATGAAACTACAAACACCTTGCACTACAAGTTATAGTCCCACATACTATTCACAGAATAATCATGTTCCAGTGTGCATGCCACAGAGTCATGTGTACTAGCACCCCCATATATATGATATGTTCACATTTTCACAGGTTCCATTGGTAGAGGGTCCAACAAAACAGGTTAGCACATCCCTGAGGTCAGTGGGTCACTTGTGGCTGGTGATGATGGCAGCATGTACATGGCATAGTCTGATGACACACTGGTACTGTCAGTAACATTAACACTGAAGGACATGAACACATCTTCCACATATGAGGTGATGGTGAACAGTCATGTTGAATCTCCAGCATTACCTATGTTTAGTGATGGATGTTCTGTCAGTATCACAGATGGTATCCATAAGCTGGACTGTGTCCCATGTGCATCTGTCCAGCACAGGTAAGAGGCATGTAGGTGGCAGTCACCTCCAAGACTGCATATCATTCCCCAAACTAGTCACCACACTTGGCATCAGTCAGCAGATGCTCAGGTTAGTTATCCAGGCACAGTGCACTATGTGTTAATGGAAGCCCAGTTGGCATCCATTGGTGCATCCATATGGATAGTGCCAAATGCATACTATGTGTGTGCAGGGGTATGGATGCACAGTGGATGGTCACAGGCAAGGTTTCTGCACATGATACAGACTGTTCTAGAGACAGCATCACTGTCACCCTTGCCCATGGCTGCCACCACCCCTAGGTATGGCCAATCTCATGGTCATGTCGGATACTCTTATGCCTCCACTGGAGACACACCCCACTCTTGAATCTCACATTTCCACACAATCTCTGTTTCTTGATGATCTTCTGAACACACTGCCTAGCCATAGCCATATCCATCCTTATGGTCATAGTCCATGGAGACTATCCAGCTATTGCCACTTCTCATGAGGAGGGGCCACAGGGCAGTTCTGTATGTGCTCCCAAAGCACTGTGCCATCCTTTATACAGGATTCATCCAGCCTCAGCAGTGCAGTGACACATGGTGCACCTGGTTAATGCTCATGACATGGACACTCCAGCCCAACATAAGGATGTGATCTCTGACTCCCCACAACTTGCTAGCCACCTGTATGGCTACTACATCCATTTTTCATAGCCTTTACCCCATTAGTAGCATTGCTCTCCCCTATCACTGTGCCCCATCCCACCTGTGAAAATGATGATAACTGCACCCTGCCCACTCTTCTGGTAGTTTAATTTCTCCAGATGGTTATTTTGTTTACATATGTTGACAGGGATGTATCTCATAGGGCATAATTAAAGTTCATGAAACCAGTATTGCTTCAGTCTTTGATTTTAACCCAGAGTGCTCTTCTCAGCACCCACAATGTATGCAGAATTGGCTCCTTCTGCAGATCATATGGGGTTAGATGTACTGGGAGCACATTTAAGTAAAACTCTAGATTCTTTCACCATTACCCTGTTACTCCCACTACTGTTTGAACTGTCTGAGTATCTTTCTTCCACATTGCTCTCATTTCTGCTTGCAAATCCTGTATATAAGACCCCATAATTGTTGGGTATAGCAATTTCAATGGTTGATGCTACTTTTGTTGTTTTTCCTTGGACTACTATACGTGTTTTTTATTTTTTTAGTTTTTGAACTGTTGTTATTGGAAAATCCCATGTGATCTAAAATTCATCATTGTTAATAATGTTTTCTGGTTCATGTTTTCCACGCTTCTCAGCTACTTCTATATCGTAGTGTTTGCACAATCCCAGTGCAACAGTCTTGCACATTACTGTGCGTTTAAGTATATAGACTCTAAGCCATGAGTCTATAACACCCAGCTGTGAGATGAGCAACTATTTTCAGTTCTGTTTTACAGGGCCTGCATTTGTCTGATTCTCACACTTTTTCTATAGACCTTATAAATCACTGTGTACATAGCACACTATCTTTGGCCACCATTACCAGCCTTTCGTTTTTTGGCATGAATTCACCTCTCCTTATCCATTCCTGCATCAAATTTTGGTCAACATGAGCAGAAGCAGAGCTGGCTCAACCAGTGTCCTGCGCTGGTATCACAAACTAGCTCCTTACTCTCTCAACTCTTCAAGTGAAGAGTAAAAACGTATTACCATAAAACTGCAGTCTTCCTACAGACAGTATTCAATCTGTGCACCCCCTCTTGCTCCTCAAGTGAAGAACAAAAAATAAAAAATTCTGCTCTTTCTACCTTCACATCAACCAGGTGGCCACACACATAAGACCACCCCCCTTTCTGCCCCAGCCAGTCAGGTCCTACGTCCAATTTTTGTGAGAGAAATCTTTTTTTTTTCTTTCAAACTTGCAGCAAACCACACAGTTTATATGTTGCTACAGTGCTCAAGTCTAAATAAAAAAATAAAACCAATATTTTCTCTTTTAAACTGTAGAAAACTGCTTGTTACAAATGTAGCAAGCAGTTGCTATAGTTTATAAACTGAATGGAACACTTTGGGGATCAACGATGAATTTTAAAAAAATATTTTTTTTTCACTTTTAAACTGTAGCAAACTGTTACATTTTAGAAAACACACAGAGTGCTACAGTAGTCAGGTTTGCTCACAGATACAATACTTACTCTTAAAAGCTTGTATTGCATTAAAGAGTGATTGGGACTTGTGATATGGATCAGATTGCGTTTCGGATTACCAATCACACTCCCTAACACTTTGCACCCAGGGCATTTGCCCTCTTTGCCCAACCCTAGCCACACTACTGAACATGAGGTTGTTACAGAAGGTTTCTACATTTGCCACTGAATTTGTGGATATTGAACTTTTTTTTATTTTGTTTTCTTCTGGCCCTTTTCTTTATATTCTTTTTTGGCACTTTTATTTGCTGCCTGATTCTTTTCTGCTTTGATTTCTATTCCCACTCCGATCCAAAATGCTTCTACTAAACTAAGCAAGGATGTTATTTTAGACTTCATCTGTTCATGCTTTAGAACTTTTACTACATTAGGATCTGTAGAGGTCAGCAGACACGTATGCAGTCCCACAACTGCAGACCTATACATGTAATAAATTTCGAGGATGCCATTACCTCCTTCTAACTGAGGGATATGTAATCTTGGTATGCAATGTTTTTTATACATCATTTGATGAGCAGGACATATTTTTTTGTTTTGTTGCCCAACTAATTCAATGCTGTTTGGGGCCAGTCAACTGCATCAAAGCTGTAAGTTAAAACAGGAAGCACAAATTGATTTATAGCTTGGAATTTATTCCTAGATGTCAAAGCAGTTCTTTAATCTTCTGAAGTATTCCTCACTAAGATTTGTTCTCATTTGTTCATGTGTTATTGCCAGTCCTTCATCTATTTCCAAATATGTATGCACCCCTCCTGCTCAAGTTCCCTTATATCACATTCCTGTCCCAGGAAGATACTTTCTTGGTGCTGTGGCTTTCCAGTTATAAATGTTGCTTTTGCACAATTTATCAAGACAAAAATGTCATTCTTGTATCATTTGAGAAAGGTTTAACCATTTGCAGTTGTGGTTTCAGTTCATCATCTGATGAACTACACAATTTTAAAACCAACCACAAAAAGTACATGAGATATCTTTAAACACAGTTGATTTCTGGGAGTTAAGCTGTAATCATAGTCTAATCTATTAATTAAAAAGCTTAATGGGTTAAGGGCAAGATAAATCGGCCGCAATAATGAAGAACCACCTTGGAATGCTCCGCTTTTTTTTTTTTTATCTCTGGGTTATTAATTTACCCTTTGTTATAGTTTAGCTGCAAGGTAGTTTGCCGCTGTTTTGTAGACACTGCAACATAACTGATCAGGGTGCAGCTTATGTATGTGTAAGTATTCCATTATCCATAAATGTGGGATGTTGCTGAATGCTTTTTCTTTGTAACCTGTCTGTTCCTTCCTTAAATTCTTTCACTTTTTACAGCTTTATGTTATGTCTTTGATTAACAATAGATGATCCTTTGCTCCATATGACTTTCTTTTATTACCTTTTTGTTCTATTGCCATGGTTGGTTTTCTAGATGGATATAAACTCTGTCTGTATAAATTCTACTGTATATTTTATATATGGTCAGAAGACAAGTTATTGGTGTATAGCTCTTAGGATGGCTAGCAAGTGAGTTAGGGAATGTCTGATCACAGCTTAATCAGTCAGTGCACTGTAATACAGAAGTTGTATGTGTTAAGGCATGCATAAGTATTGTTCTCTGCTTCATTTTGCCAGTGGCACTAAGTTCTTCACCCACTTCTGCCCTTTCATGGGGTACCAGTGCAACTTGTTCCACCAATGGCTTAGTGCCTGGCTTCACCTTTGATGCTGCTACAAGTCTGTTAGCCAGTGTTGCAATGTTCCCTGCTGTAGCTGCTTGCATATTATTATATTGTCTCACATGGTACAGTCCATGAATAAATTACTTCTGGCCTCAGGTTCATATTGCAGTGCACCAACCGATGTATCCAAGCAGTACAATCTGTCAGAAGATCAAACATGCATCTGATGGTGTTCTGTGTCAGGGACAGTGTGGTGTTGTATTCCATGTCTACCCTGGTCCTGGGTCATCAGCCATGGTAACAGGGCATATCATGCACCACCTACAACACACTACAGTGGACACCATTTTGAGCAGCCTGCTGCAAACATCAATGGGGCAGCAGGGTCAGGACTCTGTAGCTGTCAATGTTTTCACCTACTAGCTAGATGACCCTGTGAAAAGTCACCCAAACATGAAGTGCTGGTAGGAGTCACAAGTGTGCGAGATGTGAAAATCATGGTAACTGCCTAAACAGTGCAGCAACACATTATGTATAATACTTTGTGCACTGCATACCCCACTTAAAGCTGATGGAGTGGAAGCCCTTCTTGATGATGTTCCTGACATCATGTGAATCAGGTGGAGCCTTAATAGCAATGCAGATTCCATCAATATTCCCCATGACCTCAAAGACATTGGTTATGTTGCAGGATGCGCATATAGTGCTGGTTCTCTCATCTGCTGTCCAGGGAAGCCCTATATTCTCCTCCACATACTGCTGCATCACATTAAGGAACTGATGTATGATTTGCAAGACTAATGCTCAAAAATCTTCAAATGTGTCTCCAGTCAGATGCTGAAAGTTTCTCATAGCAAGGATGGTAAATGCTAACCCATACCTTCATGTCCACTGGGACAGGCAGATGAGGAATCCACCCCTTGATTCCATGTGTTGGTGGCACAGGTCTCCACCACAGCCTCACTTGCAAACTATGCCAATCTACACATACAATTAGACTCCAAACCATTGCTGAATTATTATATGAAAGGCAAATCCGTGTGCATGCCAGATATACAGAGTATTCCATAAATGTGTTAACCCCAAAATCATAGGTTATTAAAATATCCTCAAATACATAAACTCACAATGCAATGAAATGTGATAAACAATGAAACATGATAAGTAATAATGATTCTGAATTTAACAAGCAGCTGTAGTAGCTTAAGCCATGGCATAAGCTTCATATGGGTTGCAGTAAATGACAGACCAGCTTCACCCCTCATTGTCAGTATGAAAGGAACCATAAGCTGGTTCCACTACGAAAACATAAAATCTTCGCAAATCCTATTGTTGTTTACCACTGATGCTCAATGCATTCGCCAATATTTGAAAGATAATGGGGTGGCCAGTCCTCCAGCACCAAAACAAAACAAGACTGCTAGCACTTGCCCTCACACAATGGAAAATTGTCATCTTTTTTACTGAATGAAATGTCCAGTAACATAAAAATTATAACCCACTAACTTCACTTAAGCCTTTCTACTTTACAGAGCTGAAACCCATATATTAACAAAGAGTTTTTAAGTATTTTAAGCAATGCAGTATATACTGTATTATTTATGGGAAATGTTCCAGTATTTATTTTTGTGAAGTTAGAAGATAGCCGACTGACTGACTGATTCAAGGAGTATTACAAGACGGTGTCAATGGTTTGTTCATGTTCTCCAGCAGGGATTCCATGAATGTCAACTATGAAAGAAACACAGAACTTGCATTTCTTTAACCAATTTGGCCCTCTCAATGAAGGCTATAATTGTTTGCTAATCCCATTAGATAACCCTGTTATCCTTTGTTCTTTATTACTAGAGCATTCCTTTACTTCATCTATTTCATTTTGCTTTATTTATTTGTTTGTTTGCTTGTTTTTTCTATGTTTCTATGTTTCTTTGGTCAGCCATTCTCACCTGTCTGTCTACTGGCCTGCTTTGTTAATTATTCCACTCTGCAAAATAAATAAATAACATAATAGCCTGACATTTTATTTATTTATCTCCCAAACAATGTCACTCGTTTGTTTCCTCTAATGTCATTTTCATTGGACATCTTCAAATTTTTTTCTCACAGATTCTTCCTGACCCTCTATCTGTCATGTCAGAAGGGATAATAAATAACACAGAGACTGTAGAAGTGGTCAAAGCTGCATGATATCTGAATACTAACTGATCCAAGTAGAGGCAAGTGCGCATCATGATACTTAAATCGTTATAGTTAGTTCATAAACCTTAAAGCTAAACATTCATTTGTAATATCCCATTTTTAAAAACTAGTATGTCTTTAGATATATATCTATATATATATATATATATATATATATATATATATATATATATATATATGGGTCTACTTCAGTAGACAGAAATTCCACATTACCAAAACTAGCTTTATTTATATATAACGCCTCCGGGATTTCACTACAGTGGAGAAAAGGGCAAATTTCCATGTTAGTCAAGTGCTTCCATAACCTGTTAAAGTTTCCAGTGATGTGAACATTCTGTAAATTCAAGTTTCGCTGATTTTGTCTCGATAAAGTGAGTTTCGGTAATATGGAATTTTGGTCAACTGAAGCTGAACCCTATATACCTGTACATATATATATATATATATATATATATATATATATATGGTAGCATGCATAATGTTGGAATGATCACTAAAAGTTAACCTTAGCACTCTGATAGTATGTCATTGACTATTTACATAAAAATTAATTCCTTGAAAAAAAAAAAAAAATATATATATATATATATATATATATATATATAATGCTGCTTTATAGTCCTTAGAATGTATTTCAACTCTTGAACTGTCAAATGTTTTTCAGTGGTCCACCATGTAACATGATTGTTTATACCAGACATGTGGTCTTCCTTTAGAACCAGTTCTTGCTGCACTAAAGCTTCACTTTAACACAACTTCTGAAGTCTCTTTCCCCCTCTCTCTCTCTCTCTCTCTCTCTCTATATATATATATACACACACACACACACACACACACACACACACACACACACACACACACACACACACACACACACACACAAAACTCCTCACTATTACAGATATTTCAAGCTCTGTTTTCTTGTGAAAGGAATGCCTGTGGCATTTCTTCATATTCTTAAATTTGGATCATTATTTTTGACATGATTGGATTGTAGACATACTTGTAATTTATTCAGTACAGCTTACTTTTCCCCATTAACTACATTATATTTTGCTTCAGCTGATTTATGAATACATTTTGCATCAGGCTGCAGACTTTCCCATGGCCTTTGGATTTCTACTTAGGGAGAAATTCAATAAGCCATACACAATTATTTTTCATGCTGTGATGTGTACATGAGCACAAATATTTTCAGATTCAGTAAACCTCACTTAGCGGTAGGTAAATGCTTGCAAACAGGGAAAGTTCCATGGAATGCAATATTCTGCATACAGGAGTCTACACGGAAAGATGGGGATGTACAAGTCCACAAAAATGGACATAATTCCTCTGAAAAGGTTATATCACATACAGTAATGGTGAAAAATACATTGTGATCTGTAAAAATGCAAGGGAAAATGTATAATTCATTTTTTTTATCAGTCTCCACTTTTTGCACTATGCGCTGCAGTGCACAAACATGCTTAATGCAACAAAAAAATTGATTAAATAAAGTATTAATGAATGTATTTCTCAGAAATGTACTGTAGGGCCTTGCATCAGGTATGTATAACAGTGCATTTGTGCTGTTGCCCAGCTCACACGGGTATGTTCAGTGTAGTATCCAGGCTCTCAGTATGAATATTTATGCAAAGGAGCAACCGTGTCTGCAGATGCCTTTCATGTAGGCTCCTACACAGTGTTCATATTCCCAGTGGATGTGGATGACATCAGGAAGGTGTGTCATGTTACTTTTAGGAGATTTTGTGCTCAGTGCATGTGTTTGTGTGGCACGCCGCGTAGCTTAGCTTATCCTAGCATGCTCGCATGAACCAACCTCCCCAAGGCACAGTGGTAACGTAGGAAGCTATAAATTATAACAGGATATCTTCAATTAAGAATGTTTACATTTGTATGCTCAGCTGCAAGGCACTCAACATCACACTGTGCGAATCATTAGGGCCTTTAAATCGACTTAATGATATTCTAAGCAGCTGACATAAATCCAAATTAGCCAATCCAACATGGTGGACCTACACCACAACTGTTTAAAGTATACATACACCCTACAGTCTGGGTTTCCCTCGATACTCTGGACCATTGGAGTACACACTTGGGAATGTTAAACTGAGATAATGCTAGGGGCTGCTGCAGCTGTTCTACATCTGTATGTGCTAGGGGCTAAAGGCAATACTACAGGTGCTGATGTCCATAGGCCAAGGCCGAGGAGGAAAAGAGTATTCAGGCCCAGGATAACCTACCAGGAGCTACCTGAACTGGAGATTGTAGAGCTCTACATGGTGGACAGGGACATATTACAAGAGTTCACTGAACTCTGCCATCCTCAACTCAGAGCCGGAGCCATCAAAGGGGAACCCATCCCACTGGAAACAAAGGTATGTGTAGCCCATAGGATACTAGCTACAGGTACTTTTTGAAGACCGCTCGGGGACATGATGGATGTGTCACAGGCATCTGCATCCAGGATACTCCAATTTCTGGATGCTATGCTCCCACGTCAGTAAGCACATATCTTTCCCCCTTGACCTTGAGATGACAGCCAGCAATATGCAACATTTCTACTGTGTAGCACACTGTTCTGAAGTACTGGGTGCAATAGATTCCATTGATGTACACATCAAAGCACCTCTCAGTAAGCAGGGTAAAAATCTACGTAAACTGCAAGGGATACCATTCCCTCAACTGCCAAGTTGTGTGCTATGCCCAGAGGATTAACATGAGTGTGTGTGCTGGCAACCCTGGCAGTTCTCATTTATTTTATTTATTTATTTATTGCAGTTGGTTTACCAGGATAGTCCACTGTGTCAAAATGAACCCGTTTTCAATGGATTCCTGGGGAGAAAAGCTCCAAAACAATCTAGGTACAGCAGGTTATTAATGATAATTATACAAATGTAAAAGATTCAAGCAAATAATTTCAAATAGTACAGCAAACATTAGAAATAATACAGACTTGTGATGAAACTTACAGATGATACAAAATAACAAAAGGAATATTGCAAAGTAATACTGAAAGTCAATACATACTAGGAAGCATAATCTTAAAAGGTGCAGTCTAGTACATTCTTTGCAAATACCATAGGAATAATAATGTGTGCGCCAGGGGGAAATAATAAGGAAAGTTATTAGTAAACAGGGGAAAGAAGGAAGATAAAAATAGCCAGTGTTAGTTACGTGGGGTGGGAGCAAGAGCATTCCCACTGGGATACTAGATGTGAATGAAGAGATGTTTTGAAAGTAAAATGGTTAGAGGTGGTGCGAATGGATGGTGGTAGGGAGTTCCAGAGGCAAGCTAGGCCATAGGATAGAAGGTTTTTGCCTGGGGGATGAGTTGGTTTGTACACTTCTAATAGATTTTGATTGTTTGACCTTAATACTCTATCAGATAGGTGCATTATAAAGGCAGAAGAAAGGGAGGGACAGAGGGAGGGGTTGAGAATGAGCTTGTGGGCAAGAGTTAATTGAGTGTAGGTGAGATGATTGGGTAGTTCTAGCCAGTTTAGTTTTTGGAGAGAGGAACAGTGGTGGGTGGAAGACTTATGGCTGGTAGCGAATTTGGCGATTTTGTTGTAGCAAGAGGAAAGTAGTTTTTTTAGAGAGGACTGTAGCTTAGTTAGGAGTGGAGCTCCATAGAGAAGGGAGGGGATAAGAAAGGAAGTAGAGAGAGTGATGTTAGTGGCAGGTGTAAGGTAGTGATTTTGTCGGTAGAGCATACCTAGTTTTTGATGGGTTTTTTTGATATTTAGTTGTAGGTGGGAGTTGAATTTGAGCTGGCTATCAATTTGGACCCCAAGTAACTTGGTCTCTGACACCAGTTCCAGAGTTGAGTTATTTTGAGTAGTAATCGAGAATGTATTTATATCGAAAGAAGTGACTTTAGAGGGGGTAAATACCATTAATTTGGTTTTAGAAGCATTGAGTGCTAGATGATTTCTTTTCATCCATTGCTCTGTGGTTGTAAAAGCATCTTGTGTAAGTTTTAGGAGTGTAGGGATAGATGTGGCAGAGCAGATAATAGTTGAATCATCTGCATATTGGATGATGTTTGAGAATGGGATAGATTTGCGGAAATCATTTATAAATATATTGAAGAGAAGGGGACCCAGTATGGAGCCTTGGGGAACTCTGATAGGGGTATTAAGAAATGAGGAGATGGCATTTTTCCATTTTACTGCTTGATATCTATTTGATAAGTAGCTGGAGAACCAATTCAAAGAGGAGGGAGATAGCTTAAGTTTTGAGAGTTTAGTTAAAAGCAGGCTGTGTGAGATAGTGTCAAAGGCCTTAGAGAGGTCAAGTAGTAGGGTAGAAACAATTAGGCCAGAGTCACGGGCTTTATTTACAGTTTCAAGGAAGGAGAGGAGGGCTGTCATAGTGCTATGATTTGGTCTGAATCCATGTTGTGTGGGAGTTAGAAGGTGATTATCTAAGAGATGTGGTAGGAGTTGAAGTTGGACACACTTTTCTAGGAGTTTAGAAATGGGAGACAGGATAGCGATGGGACGGAAATTAGTAACATTGTTATTGTTGCCACCTTTATGTAAGGGTATGATGAAGGCCTGTTTCCAGATTTGGGGTACTATACATTCTTGGATAGAGCGGTTGATTAAAATGCTAATGGGGTAGGCAATTGCTTCAGCAGCTATGTTAAGAAAGTAAGAAGGGATGTTATCAGGAGCGTTAGTGCATGGCTTCAATTTCAGAAGGAGTTTCTTTATAGTAGAAGTGGGTATAGGTTTTAATGAGAATAGAGGGGAGTGGGAAGAGGGGGTATTAGGGGGTGATGAAGATGATGAGAAAGTTAGAGTAGAAGAAGATGTAGAGGGTAGAGAATTAATAGATGGGAATGAGGAAGTAGTAGCAGTGCAGGGTAGAGTGTTGGTAGGGGAGGGTGGGGGGGTATTGGGGAATGTGGTGGTGTTAGAGAATGAAGAAGTTAATTTAGAAATAGATTCAATAAAAAGTTAAATTGTGTAGCTAAGTCTAATTCAGGAGCATTAGGGTCAGGGGTGGGGGTGTCTGGTTTGCTTGGGTTAAGGAGAGTAGAGATACCTTTCCAGAATTTCTGAGGGTTTGTTTTATTATTGTTCTGGAGTATAGAGAAGTAATTTTGTCGATCTGAGATGATGAGCTTTTTTACTTTATTTCGAAGTGTTTTGTATTCATTATGGAGTAGGAGGGGTCCTGATTTTCTGGTAGTGTGCCCATACTTTATCTCTATGCTGCATTGTTGCTAGTGTATTTTTGGTAAGCCAAGGGGAGGATTTAATTTTTACTCTCTTTGTCCTTAACGGAGCATAACTCTCATATCTGGCACACATCACAGCTGTACCAGATGTTTGCTAGGGGACATCCCAAATGGCCATCTACTGGGGGATGCCAGCTACACCCTGGAACCGTGGATGATGACACCCATCAAAAATGCACACAGATCTACTGAAGAACGTCATAATGAGGCACACATACAAACTAAGAACATCACAGAATGTGTGTGTTTGGGCTTCTGAAGACACGGTTCCAATGCCTTAATATATCTGGTGGAACCTTGCAGTATACCACAGCCACATATGCACAGATATTCACAGTATGTGCTGCTACACAATCTAATCCTGTGGAAACAGCTGCAGCAGGATCAGCAAAGGGGAGGGATACACAGCCCCCCACCAGTGCCTAAGTCACCACAGCCACAGTCACAGGAGGACTTGGAGGAGGAATCCCCTGCTGATGTCCCTGTAGGTGTGCCCAGTATGCCCTGGCTTTGATTTAGAAACAGCACATAGCACCTTACTCCTGCTTACATACAGATAGTAACAGTAATGCCAGCCAATGTCCACATCCTGTACCTATCCACGTACTGAATGTGTGCTGCTTGCATCACACAGAGTCAACCCTGAAATACAGTCTTGTCAAGTGCTGCACTTACAAGGTAAGTCAATAACCTACAATACTATAGTGGATTATGTTAGGTCATTGTAGCTATTGACCCGCTACAATATGCAGGCACCTATACTGGCCTATTTGGATAGACAGTACATCCACTAAGCAGAACATGTGCGGTACCTCCTCACCCCCAAAACAGCACTGTCTCCATGTTACTGCCATAACACTCATGGCATGCTGTATGACCTCTCACACAGTTAGTGTGCCACCCAGCATCAGTACTGTAATGGAAGATTTGAACATAAATTTTATGTGTAACTTAACTGGGAATAGCACAATACACATTTATGCAGGTGATGGTGTGGTGAATGATTCCTTGCTCATGTAGCAGCTTCTGTGGCTCAAAGAGCTAAGACAGATAGGTAGTGTGATGGTATCCAGGGTTCTAATCCTGAAATATCCCATTTTGTCACAATTGACACTCTTCAAGAAAGATCTTGATGATTGGATGGGAAATAGGAAATTCACCCCGGGGATCACCTCTGTGGCTCTGTTCGACAGTGGCACAGGAAAATAATTTTCTTGGGTGGCAAAAGCCATGGGATCACCTCTGTGGCTCTGCTCGGCAGTGGCACAGGAAAATAATTTTCTTGGGTGGCAAAAGCCAGGGGATCACCTCTGTGGCTCTGCTCGACAGTGCCACAGGAAAATAATTTTCTTGGGTGGCAAAAGCCAGGGTACCTTTTTGGCTGGGCTTGTATAGGCCCCAGGGCCGATAGCCTAGTACCTACCTATGAACCTATGAAGTAGAGGTACATAAGTCCTTTTACAGACTGCCTCTGTGTGTGCTACACTAATATGACTGTATTTCACATATTAAATACACAACTGCATCTGTGCCAACTTTCTAGAATCTTTTTAAACACTCCGGTACTATTGGATAAGTTATTATCAGAATTGTAAAGGCTGGGACTTAAAACCATATATCAGCATGTGTATGCTGAACAAACATCTAGTAGCTCCTGAAATATGATGTAGTATAACAATATAATAATAGTTGTGAACAAAAAATTGTGATGTGGTGAGAGTCATATGGAATTGACAGAGCAATATGGAACACACTGAGCAATAAATCAGGACAACCAGTTATTGATGCAGTCTTGATAAGATGGATAGCTGCATGGCTTACATATAGGATATGGCAAGTGTCATACACCAACTGGTCAATTGATATCTGTGGTTACAGTCAGGGTGTCCACAGGGAGCTGTACTAGGGCCAAATTTGTTAACATATTTCTGTACACCTATCTTTGTCATCACAGTTCTACAGTCGGTATGCAGATGGCTTGAAATTGGGTATACTGTTTAAATGTGCTACAGATTGGATTTGTCTGCACAATAACTTGGCCTCAGGAGCATCAGATGCTGTTAAATACATCAGAAAGTAAGCATATGACATGTGGAAGACAGAAATAGAAAGGTGAATATTACCTACAGCACACAGTGAATGAAACAGTAGATTCATTAGAGGAACTGGGTATATAGGTAGATTCAGCTTGGATTTTTCAAAATCGCCTCATAATCCTGGCCTGCAGTACAGCTAGCTGTGGGATGGAGTCAGTTTATGCAACAGTAACTCCCAGGTGTAAGCAGTGGGCCTCCAACTTGTGAGCTGCTAAGTTAATAAGACTTTCTTATAGCACTTAACAGTTTGATCAATTTGAAGAAGCTTGTTAATTCTTTTATTAACTTATTAACTAATTAAGAGCCTTATATAAGGTATTGAATGTTGGGTACAGTTTTGTCTGAAGAAGTTCATTGTATAGTGTGGATGAACGAAAGTGCTTACAATAAAGAACTGGGATTTTTTTAGCCCTCCTCGGCTGTTCTTTTGTATCTATCTCCACCCTGACTGACCCATCTCTCTAAGGTATCCCATTCTCTCATCTTACTACTACTTCTGTGAAATCCTATATTTCTCCTAATCTCTCTTTATTGCAACTCTGCTACCCATTTTTCCTTCCTCTCTGTTTCTGTCCCACACTCTTACAAATTATTTTCTTACTTGACCATCTCTTCTCCAATTCACAGCCAGTCTAATTTTGTTCTGGTGTGTAACTTTTCAATAGCTAAATGTCTATCTGTATTATTTCTTGTTCTTTCCTCTGTACCTTCTCATGCTGAAATGTATATTCTAATTGCCATGTATGTTAACTTGTTATTTTTTATGTCTGTGTGATTTTTTGTATTATTATATGTCAACTCAATTTGAATGTATTTACTGTGGAGCTTTTCTCCCCAGGTCTCCACTGGAAAAAGGCTCTGTCCCAGTTGGACTAACCCTGTTTGTCTATGGTTTCCCATTTAGTCTTGTGAAATATAGCATTTTAAGCTGTCAGTGAAATGAGATTCAGTGAAATGAAGTTGTCAGTGTTGTGAACTTTAGGTGATTTGGTCTCAGTGAAATAAATGTCAGTGAAACGGGATTTCGGTGAAATGAAGTATATATATATATATATATATATATATATATATATATATATATATATATATATATATAAAGTTTCATGTCATAATCTCAAAATGGTGAAATACTGAATTTCAACATTCCCAGACCTTGAAGCTGAACCATTCACAATACCGAAACCCACAATCACGAATCACACAATCACGAACATACATACACCATACACCACATAACACACACACCATTCCACCCACAGCATACAAACAACACAACTCTACACTACATATAAGCAGGGGGGCATGCCCCCTGCACCCCCCCATGTGGAGGGCTGCGCCCCCACACCCCCTACTTATATATACCAACTCCGAGATCGCACATAACATAAAAACAAAACTCACATCACGGCATTCTCCACTCACTCGCACACACATACACATCACACATACACAAACGCCAACAAATCCAACACTCACAATCATACTTAGACCTCCCTACCCTTACCCACACATACAACATATAAAAACACACACAAACACACACTCATCTGCAATTTCAGGCACCATAAAATTACATGCAACGTACCTGAAGTGCATAAGCGTGAATTTGAGATATTCAAATTCGCTCTTATGCACTTTCGGCATTCTGAATTTTCAGCTTCATGATCTCAGAATGCTGAAATTCGGTATTTCAGCATTTCAAGATTATGAAGTGAAACCTATATATATATATATATATATACACACACACACACATATATATATAGATATATATATATATATATATATATATATATATATATATATATATATATATATATATACGGGTAATGTTTATGCATGTATTGCCCTACATACACAGATCAGGGATAGTAAAGCTGCACTTACTTATACAGTTAGATAAAAGACCACAAGGAAAAGCTCAACATTACATAATGCACTTACAGAAACTTCCAACTGCATAGAGTAGCATGTGTTGCAATCTTAGAACTATTGGGAAGTTCACAGTCATGGCAGTCTTTACCCATCATGTGTAAATGATACCACATTTGACAGCAGAACACAATGTACTGTGAAACACACATAACCATGAGTTACACCTGTGTACTTGCAAACAGCTGGACAGTGGTGAGTCATACCACATCACCCTAACAGATGATATGGAACCCTTGAAATCTATGGCATGGTATATGAATACGTACGCATATTGTGAAGTGATATGTATGTATGTATCTACACTAGCATCAACACCCACATTCACCACAGCCATCTGTGTCGGTTTGATTTCACCAGACCCACATCAACAACAGAGCAATTGCTGTCATGTATTATGTTGTGTGCCCACTCATTCACAGGGTAAAGGTACTTTTGCCACATGCCTGACCATGCAAATGCAAACAGACACATATGGCCAACACACGTACTGTTGACACATAGCTAGGCTACAAAACAGTTCTCTGACTGTTACGCTACTAGTTGCAGTTGGAAGCTGTATGACTATGCAGGTCTCTAAACCTGTTAAATACAGGGCTTGTTTACATTATGTAAGATAAATTCACCTGCAGTCATTTGTAATATCAGATGTAAGCTGTGGCATGTGCAATAAGAGCAGTGCTCTGTAGTATATACAACTAGATAGGTAGGGGATCTAATCTCACTCAGGTCCATTTAGTGTGTGTATGTGCATCTTCCCACAAAACAAATGTTTCTGCACTTTTTGCCCTTTGTACTTGATGCAGGTCGACAAACCCTTGTCCTCCACAAGACCTGCTGATGTCATCTACTGTAAGAGTACTGATGCCATGTCACTGTCAGACTAAAGCTGTGGCACATTATAACTACTCTGATCTGTAGTGTATAATACTAGCTAGATATGGGTTCTAATCTCACTCCAGCTAACATGGTGTGTGTGTGTGTGTGTGTGTGTGTGTGTGTGTGTGTGTGTGTGTGTGTGTGTGTGTGTGTGTGTGTGTGTGTGTGTGTGTGTGTGTGTAATGTACACATACATAGGCAGTGTTAATGTTCTAACTGCATGGATGTTGGCCAATATTTTACATCAGCCTATGGAATTATAGTATCATTTTAATTGACTAGGCTAATGGCTCTAGAGCCTTAGGACCTTTATAATCCTAGGCAAAGTATTACCCTTGTTAACACAATCAACAGCTTTTTCCCCCGTTGAGGAGGTACATAAGTGGAACCACTGTGGTGTAATAACAGTCACTCATCCAAATGTACAGATTGGATCTTTAAAGGGCCAATGGGGTGCTCTGTTTGACATGAAGTGGAAGTCTGTTCCAAAGTTGTGTTAACCACTGACAGACAATTATCTCCCTCCAGTAGGTGTTAGTAATGTTACATACTAGGTTAAGTTCTTAACTGTGAGTAAATTGGTTGTCCAGTTAAGTTATGCATGTGCAGCATTTCCAATAAAGCAGGGTCAGAGACTGTCTGGTATGCAGGGCAGAGATCACTTCTGAGTAGTCTGTATGACACAGAGTACACTGATGGCGATTTCAGGCAATCCCCATGGGACAGATGCTGAAGACACGAATCCCCTTTGTGAGGCCCCTTTGTGGACTCCCCAGTTACCACAGCTGTTTGGAGAAGTACATAAGAAATGGCCCATTACACTCAAATATTGGCCAGATGAGGGAAGACTACATGCAGGTTATAAATTATTTTACCAGAGAAAATTTCCTGACATATTACATGAGCAAGATAGAATGCCCTACTCTCCACTGTGTAGACATGGTGATATTGGTTAAGGTAGCTGTCAACACATGTCACCAGGTCTCTCACCCCCGAATAGATATGTAAGGTGTCGCTATTGCTCTGGTACTTAGCAGGAACACCGCTGTTGTTGAAAAGTGTGAGGATACATATATTTGCATTGACTTTATGGTCATGTGTTTGGCATAATCATCTGTTCATGTAACACCCTCATGTAGGATGTTGCCATGAAGTGGAGACTCTATGACCGCTCCCAGTTAGCAGCCATCATGAAACATTGTCAGCCGCAGACATTTACGTTGTGCCTGTACATTGGAGAAATGGATTCCAAACAGTAGAGGACACAGGACTGAACCCTGTGGGACACCACTGGTTACAGCACTGCTATTGGAGGTGGATTCCCCTATTTTGACTATATGATATGCACCTATCAGGTACAGCCGATGCAATGCAATTACACAGATGTTTGTATAAGGCACTGGTGTAGAGCTCAGCATAGCTGCTAGTTCCTTCTGAGGGAGGAGGTGCAGTCAAGCTATTGACGCCATCCTGTAAGGGGTTATAATCTGTTTTGTTGATGTTTATGACTTTATTTTCTGCAAGGAGGGTGTGTATCAGGTCTGATACTTATACTGAATGAGACCAATTAGTTGTCAGAGCTCACCATGGAGGAACACACAGTGGAGGTGCTACAGTGGTCCCCCATATTGGTAAGCACTTCATCCAATATGTAGGTTCCCCTTATGGGGGTGTCAAGCAACTGGTCCAGGACATCGTGGTTAATGAGGTCAACATACCTTTATGCAAGTGACCCTGACTAATATACCCAGTGGTTAGGTAGTTACAGTCACCCAATATCATGGTGTCCGGATGTATTGTGATAGACTCAAGTAGATGCAAATAAGCAGAGTGGGTGTCCTGATTCATGGAGGGGCTCCTGTAGCTGGAAATAGGTGCCTAAAAACAGTCCAAACCACACACACTGTCCACAGGGCATCATATTGTATAACAATCTGGATGTGTATGTATCCTTAATGAATATATACACACCACCACCATTACTTTGTATGCCATCAGTTTGAGGTCTCCACGTGTGTAAGGAGTTGTACACTGGTATGGCTGTGTTGCTCTCCACAGCCTTGCCCCAGGTGTCTGTGACTGCACAAATGTCTGGCTCCTCCAAGGTGAGGTCAGCTTCCAGTGCATGGAATTTCATGTTAACACTCCTAACATGTGGCAGCATAACCTTGAGGTTGTTTTTAGATGGGCTTTTTACAGTGGTATTTTGTAGCTGGGACACCACCTAAAAAGGGCACTAAAGGGGTGCTGAGAGCCTTGGCCAGTAGCTGAAATCCCATAGGTGATATATGACAACCATCTATGCCAAGGCATCAAGGTGTGTTAAGGATATCAGACCCAGCCGACAGCTATTGGATCCCCTTCAAATGGCACTAGATGCTAAGCCAAGTATTGAAGTCAATCATTTTCATTTTGTATTGATGCATCATCCCAGGTAAAGGTAATAAGAAGCTGAAGGCCAAGGGCATTCCTTCCTGAGACTCATAGTCTGAGAGCTCAGTCATGTCTCTCTTCATACACTCCAGAGATGTATGTCTCACATCCTACACAACAGCAATAACTATGACATAGTCATAACAATACCTGCTGTTCACAGACTTGAGTGCATGTGTGATATGCCGTATCAGGGCACCTCACAGCCAGCTCACCATGTCCTTTCATTTATGTAGCCTGTTGGGAGGGACATTAATATGTGTAATGATGTAATTTCCTATGGCTAATAAGTTTGATATAGTTTTTTTGCCTTAAAGGTTGGAGGGATGAGCTAGTGGTGCATAAACTATTATGTGCACTGTTCTGCAGAGGTATTAGTATCTGTAGCACACTTGTGTTTGTGTTTATAAGGTGTCTGGTGTGCATGTATGTTACTGGAAAGGAGATCTGCATATGTAGGTATGTATATTGTGGTTTTGGGTGGAGTGGGAGGTGAGGTGTGCATGTTGGCAGCCTGCTCATTGTCGGATGAATCATGTTTGTAGTGAAGATGTGGATGTCCTTGCATGCACTGGGAATGTGTACAACTTTGCAGTCATTAGTTTGCCCTTGCATGTCTATAATACCTGTCAAACAACCAGACAGCAACTGGATGATGTGCAAGATGATGTGGGAACACAGTGTTGTGTTCCGCGAACGTAAATGTACAGTATGACATTACTAGGACATGTGGGAGGAACAGCCAAAGGTGGCCACTCCTATGCAGGAGACCTCACAGCCATGTCACCCAAATCACCACCATGATGCTCCTTAAGGGCAGGCTGCATAATTTGCTGTGAAACTCGTACCTGACATGGATAACTGGTGCTGTGGAGCTTGCTGCAGCAAACTTGGGCATCTATGTCACCTTACATTTCCCATTATATTGTCATGCAGCAGCTATGCTCCTTATCACCATCAGGTCAGTACCCTGGTGAAGCCCTATGGGCCTCAGAACCCATCATCTGGGACAAGTGGGTGGATCAACAAACATGTTGTGGACTGCTTTATATCTTGAGCTTGGTGCTAATGTTTTGCTTCATGTGAGAGAAAGAGAATGGGAGCTTTGTATCCCAGAAAAGTGTGGCCGTGGTAAGATCAGTAGTAGTAGTAGCCAGGTTAAAAGTGTGGCCGTGGTAAGATCAGTAGTAGTAGTAGCCAGGTTAAAAGTGTGGCCGTGGTAAGATCAGTAGTAGTAGTAGCCAGGTTAAAAGTGTGGCCGTGGTAAGATCAGTAGTAGTAGTAGCCAGGTTAAAAGTGTGGCTGTGGTAAGATCAGTAGTAGTAGTAGCCAGGTTAAAAGTGTGGCCGTGGTAAGATCAGTAGTAGTAGTAGCCAGGTTAAAGCAGCAATTCTGGCGACTCCACACTTTTCAGCAGTCAGCACGAGGTAAGTCTTTGTTTTCAGTAGGCTCTGCTTGATTAGTGTCTAACTTCAGAATAACTGCCTATATACTCCATCCTTAACTGTACATGGTGTATACATTAGTTTCCCCTCCAGTGTTTGGCAGTTTTCTGTACAGACTCAGAAGTCCTATAAAACACAAAAACATTCTACCCTTGCTATACTCTAGTTCCTCTGTAGATGTAACACATTTGGGGATCAGTAACATGTTACCAGTACAGTTCTACAACAGGCTTAATGATGTAATCCCATTCCTCATAACCATATTCCACCATATGCATCATGTAGAGACAAAAAGATTACATACCTGATGGAGTACAATACACCTGTTTTCAAAAACTTGATATATATGTTTTGTGCCAACGAGTTCATAGGAAATAACTCTCATACTCAATGGCTTCCCTAGCTAGCAGTTTTCCTTTTCAAGTTGGTCCTCATTAGCCTCTGAACAAATCTGTGTCTCAGTAATGCTAATTAAAGTATACAAAGGTGATTCGCAGTGTAATCAGGCAACCCCCTGCAACTATTGCAGGTGATTTAAGGCCAAAATGTAGAATCCATCCCCTTTCTCATATAATGGGCTGGAAATGCTGGGTAGAAATTCTACATCAGCACAGTGAGAATGTTTGTAGTAGATATGTCTTGCATACTGTTATGTGTGGGCTACAGGCTGCAGCTGATGCTGCTGCTGCAGGCAAGAAGCATAGTGAGAGAGGCTGCAGAATGTGGAGGGCAACGACACTTATGAGTAAAGGTGTGACCACTGGCAGCTCTGGTGTACAGCCAGAGCCAGATTGGAGGAAGCCATCCCACAGGATATTGAGGTATGTGTTTAAGGTATGTATGTTAGCCAAAGATATCATTAACAGAGTAAAAGGCAACATGTTTGCTGTGTTCTGCAACAACATAGGGGGTACATATGTCATTATGTCAACCATTTGGGCAAGTGCCAAGCCATATGTTACATTATGGAAGTTTGTAAGTTCATAGGTAGGTACTAGGCAATTGGCCCTAGGGCCAATATAAGCCTACTCAAAAAGGTGCTCTGGCTTTCGCCACCCAAGAAAATTATTTTCCTGTGCCCCGGTCGAACAGAGCCACAGAAGTGATCCCTGGGGTTAATTTCCCATTTCCCATCCAATCATCAAAGTTTTTCTTGAAGAGTGCTAATGAGGAGCTCTTTTTGACATAGATAGGTAGTCTGTTCCACAGTATGGGAAGTCTCTAGGATAGGAATCCATCCCTCCAGCATGTTCTATTTATTGTGGTGACAAGGTTTAGGTCCCTACAGCGTGTAGCTCAGAGGGATTTCTTTAAATGGAGCATGTCCAACAGCTCTGGGTTTGACATAGCTTTGTATGTTAGGCAGAGATCGCCTCTGAGTAGGCGACATGTGACGGAGTAAAGCTGGAGTTTTTTGAGACGGTCTGTGTAGGGCATCTGTTTGAGGCCAGTAATCCTCTTTGTGAGGTATTTCTGTGGCTTTTCCAGTTGTTGTAGATGTTTTGTGAGGTACATACCAAAAGGGGTGTTGCACTCTATAATGGGTCTAATGAGTGATGAGTAGAGGGGAACAATGACCTCTCTTTTTCTGGATGAGAAACCTTTTGTGATGAGCTGTGCCATGTAGAAGGATTTCCTGACCACTGTGGTGATGTGATTATCAAAGGAGAGACTACTCTCCAACTGTGTCACAAGGTCTCTTATCACATTTTTGGTGTTAAGTAGACTACCACCTATGTGGTAGCTCATGGGTACAGAGTTTTTACCAAAGGGGATGACAATGCACTTTTTGGCATTGAGCTTCAGGCCATGGCTTTGACACCAGGCATCTGTCTCAGTGAGGCCCTTTTGTAGGATGTCCACTAAGTTAGGAGTTTTGATTATGGCTCCTAGTTTGCAGTCATCTGCAAACTGCATTAGCAAAGACCTTCTGTGTTAGCCTGTACTTCAGAGAAGTAGATACCAAACAGGAGAAGACCCAGGACTGGACCCTGTGGTACTCCACTTGTCACTGGTCTGAAGTCAGATTTGGAGTCTGCTACTTTCACAGTGTGAGTTCTGTCCATGAGCCAGTTGGCAACCCATCTTGTGACATAGGGATTTATACCTAGTTTAGTGAGTTTTTCTATAATTCCAGAGTGGGGGATGGTGTCAAAAGCCTTGGTGAGATCTAGGTTGGCTGTGTGAACCACCTTACACTCATCTATGGCTTTGGTCACTGCTTCAAAGAAGTCTATCTGGTTTAGGAGACATTATCTGCCTTTTACAAATCCGAACTGGGTGGGGTCCAGAGTTTAGAGATTACCAATGTACTTGTTTATGAGTTCCATGATGATACGTTCCATGGCCTTGCAGACCAGGCTTGTCAGGCTAATGGGTGGTAGTTCCTGGGGTCCGTCGTGGCTCCCCCTTTGTGGAGTGGGATAACTGTCATGGTGCATCATTCAGTGGGCACAAAGCCTGAGGTGAGGCTATGACTGAACATGGTACTTAGGTGGGGTGCCAGTTCATTCTGTAGTTCATGTAGAATGCAGCCTGGATATTGTCAGGTCCCATGGATGCTGTGTTCTTGGCCTTGGAGAGTGTGTTTTTTACCTGTATAGCTGCGATTACAGGAACTTTGTATTCTTCGATATAGAGATGGGACCTCTAGGGGGTGAGAGGGGGATAAAGTTAGCACTGAACCTATCTGCCAGGATGTTGGCAATATCAGTTGGTTCTGTATATTTAGTGCTATTATGATGTAACTCAGAGAAGATCTAAGTGTTGCCATTGAGATTCTTGACATAGTTATAGAATGCTTTGTGGCTGTCTTTAGAGTCAGTGGCAATTCTATTTTCATACCTAGCTTTGGAGGAGTTTATGCGGGATCTCAGCTTCTTGCTGAAGCTAACCAGGAAGTTCCTCCAGTCATGGGATTTTACTCTTTTTTGCAACAGTTTCTTTCTTCTGTTTTAGAGTTTGTTTTCTGTTTTAGAGTTTTTTGCAGAGGATCACCAGATTGGCTTCCTTTTTTTGGAGGATAGCATCTTGGTTCTGTTAGGGATATCACAATCCATGCACTTGTGTAAGTGCTTATAAAGTGCATTTGTGTAGGATTCAGCAGTTTTATCTGTATTGTCCATCTGCATGGGTGTCATGAAGTTTGCCACTTCTGTCTTAAGAAGTGTGAATTTGGCTTTGGAGAAGTTTTACAGTGGTTTCCCTAATGGGAGTGGGGGCGGGATGTGGATGTCTAGGGTAATTAGCTTGTGGTCGGATCTGACCAATGAGGAATTGACCTCTGGCGTAGAACACCGGTCGCCCATGTTGGTAATGACCAGGTCTAGGATATTGCTGTCCCTGGTAGGGGTGTGAATAAGTTGATCCAAGGCGTTGGAATTTATGAATTCCAGAAAACATTGAACAAAAGAGTTTGTACATGAGTAGTTTTCCCAGTTAATGGTGGGGTAGTTGAAATCACCCATTATTAGGGTGTTGGGTTGTACCCTAATATTTTCCAGTGTATCAAGAAATGAGGAGTGGGAGTCCTGGGGCATGCTGGGGGGTCTGCAGCAAGCTACAGTTTGGATTGCGGTCTTGCCCAGAGTTAGTTGCACTTGGATAATCTCAGATGCATTATGCTGTGCAACTAGCCTGGAGATGAGGATATCCTTAATGAATATGGACACATCTCCACCTTTAGTGCTTTGGTTGGGGTTAGGTGGCTGAAAGTTGTGGTATGAATTATAGCCTAGTAATACAGGAGCTCTCTGGAGCTTTGAACCAGGTCTCTGTCACTGCACAAATGTCGATGTTCTCCATTTTAAGGAGTGCCTCAAGTGAGTGCATTTTGAGGTTTAGACTTCTAGCATTAAGTAGCAGCATTACCCTCAAATTTTGCTAGTTCGCACCTGTTACGGTGATGAATTTGTCATTTGAACCTTGCCTAAAAAAGACACTATAGGGGTGGCAAGAGCCTTAGCCGGTATCCGGAATCCCAAGGGCAACAGGTGCAGGCCATCTCTGGCAAAGCATCATGGTCTGTCGATCATGTCATCCCAGGCAGACAAATACTGGATCCCATTTGGGACATATGGAAGTCATTTGGAACATGTGTGTTGGCAGTCCTTGTTACTAACTAGACCTCCATATGTGTATGTTAGGTGTGCATCTGTGCTAATCTGTAATATCATTATCAAATGATTATGTATTGCATTCGGATATTAGAAGGCCTTCTTTGCATTACCTAAGTTAAAAATTCATTTGAATGCATATTAATGCATGACCTCATATTCTATGCACTTTGTAGTGTTGCTATAGGGCTATGTCAGCTGTGTTCCTATCTGCAGGCCTTTGTCATCCATTATTGAACAGCAGACATTCCATTTGAAATGCATTGGGTGGATAAATAGTTGATGACACAGTCAGTTATTGCATAATTCATAATAATATATTTTAAATGCTATACCCTCTGGATTTGAACCCAGGACCATGTCTGCCAAAAAGTACTGTGTGCAATGCATTTAACAGACTGAGCTACTGAATAACTGTTACAGCAAGTGTATTTTTCAAGATATGAGTGCATACTTACAGGCTTTGACATACCTCATTTACATCTATTATTATGTTCATGGGTTTTATAGGGATGTATTTCTCCACCAGAGTCCCAGTTAAACATCTGTTTTGCCATTAATGTATTAGCAGGTGTATTTGTATATGTTGCTGATAGAAGTGCACGTTTATCTGCTGTTAGAGACCTCATTTACTTCCATTATTCTGTGTCTGGCTTTCTAGTAGTGTAATCCTATACCAGACTCCAAGTTACACTCCCATTTTTCCATTAGTCTTTAAGCAAATTTGTGCAATGTGGCACAATGCTTGGTACTGCTTGAACACACTTAATGATGTTTACTTGCCAATTGTTTTGCTTAAACCACCTATTTTAAATAATGGGTTCTAAACAGGGGGCAAGTGTACATTTTGCATGTGATTACTATTATTTCATAGGCATATGTCAATGTAGCTCCATTTAGCTGATCTTAATGATGCTGCACAATGCACCTCATCATGCAAAAGATCTTTAAAGAAAAGAAAAATGGGGAGATAGTACAGTGGTAAAATGGGGTGCAAGCAGGTGGGGAAACATAGTGTTAGGCAGGTATGTATGTGCAGGAAAGGTGTAGGAAAGAACCATAGCGATCCATTTCTTGTACAATTATGCACTTTAACAGAATTTGTAGATGGTGTTAGACTGTAACCCCAAGAGAGTGGGGTGAGGGCAACATAAGTGCATTGTCAAGCCAATTGGACCAAATTGAGTGTGTCCAGTGGACATGTGTTCAAAATGGAGAGCTATGTATGGGACAATATTTTTTTGGGACAGGTGCCCATTTTTTTTTTAAGGCGAGAGTGGAATGTTGGGGAAGCGACATATGTAAGTGTGGGGGAGGTAAGTTGGGAGGATGAAGAAGTGTTTGCAGACAGACAAGACAGTAGACAGGGTTGGTGTGGGACACAAGAGGTGGGTAAACACCTTGGTTGGATAGGGTGTTGTGGAATCCCAGTCCCATGAGAATCACACACAGCAGCAGTGCTACTGAAGTCCTCACCAATGGGACTGTGAGCACTGCTCCTTCACTGTCCATGTGGTGGCAGTGGTGGGCAACAGTATCTGTGGTGGGGCCTCCCCACCAGGATGGACAGCATGGTCTCCATCCACTGTAGGCGTGCACCAAGAGTTCGACGCAGCAACCCATGTACCATACTTGGAAGTTCCTCATGGGTGATAAAATCATATTCTGGTCAGTGATGAGACCTAAGAATGGTTTTCTAACAAGTCAGTAATGCAGCCTTTTATGCTAATGTTGTACAATCTGGACAGCTTCTTTAGAAAAGCAGTTAACATTAATTGTATTTAGAAAATAATGTTGTTTTTCTTCTTAGTAAACACATTTTTTACCTCACTCATGATTTCTGATCAGTTAGCACAGTAGATGAAGGCTGAAATGTTGGCATATTATATGAAGTGGGTTTGGGAAGAGAGAACAGACATGGTACTGTAAAAATAATTTAATTTTATTTATTTATTATTTTATTTACATTTGTTAACTGGGTAGTATCAGACTGGGTTGGAAAAAATCCCGCTTTAAGTGGACATCCGTGGAGAAAAGCTCCACAACAAGAAGAACATTATTAAGGTACAAGCAATTAACTTAGATTAAGTAGTACATTGTTAACAATATGTAAATGAGCTTAACAAAAATATTATAGCAAAATATAACAACAGAAATACAACATAAACATGCATGTTTCATGCATGCAGGAACATATATATATATATATATATATATATATATATATATATATATATATATATATATTTACAATATACATGAGGTACATAAGTCATGTAGCTTTACAAGGTGAGTCACTTCTGAAAGACCAAAATTGGTCATGTAGTTTTACAAGTTAGGTCATCTGAAGGAACAAAGATTAATAAAGAAAAGACAGATAGTGGGATAGCCCCATGTGGGATAAGCACAATTTGAGCTATCATGTGTAAGATGAGTGGGAAAAAACAGGAAGAATATTAGTTTTAGTTGGGAGCAATATGGGGCATAGCCAATTATTGGAGGGTTTCGTATTCCAATCTTTGGTTATTTTATGGGAGTAGAGGGAGATTGCAGAAGACCAAAAAATTGAGCCTTATGGAACCCCAACATAAATGTATTTGACCTGGAATAGGACATTATTCCATCATACAGACTGGGATTGATCAGTGACATAGCCATCAAACCCTTTTACTGATTTAAAGTTTATGACAAATGAAGTCAGCCAAGACAATAAGATGGGGTGAAAGCCTATTAAATGCCTTGCTAAGGTGTAGGAAAAGTGAACCTACTGTTTCAGCATTCCTGAATTTGGTGTGATATATAATAAAGACCAGCAGGGCAATCTTGGTACTTTGTCCAGGTCAAAGTCATCAAAATTAGAGGGCAAGGGCCATGTGGCACTTTACACTTTATGAGTGCCCACTCTTAGACATTTACTCATTTGCACAGGAACAAAAGGCCAGCCATGTTAGGGGTGACTACGGGAATACCCATCCAATTGTCTAACTACTTTTTAAAGGAAGATGGTGTTTCACATTGCTTGAACTGGAGTGGAAGTTGGTTCCAAAGAGTAGTGCAAGATGAATCTGCACATACCTACCTGCCTAACACTGTGTTTCCCCACCTGCTTGCACCCCATTTTACCACTGTACTATCTCCCCATTTTTCTATTCTTTAAAGATCTTTTGCAAAGGCGAAGAGGTTATTTTTATCTTAACGAGCTATTGTAAGAAGAAGTATTCTAGTATTTTTGAGGAAGACAATCAATGGAGATTAAAGCGATATGTAGAGGCACATCCCTTGTAAAGAAGAACAATAGCTTATGATTTCCTGAGCATTGGAATATATGATTCACTAAGATAATTATTTAAGATGTCTCTTGGATTGGCAAATTGCTTCAGCAGAATGACTCAGGTGACTGGATGATTGCCAATGTAAAAAAGCTGTAGAGCGGATGTTGGAGAGTGCATTTTACACTAGGAAAATTGAAAAGGAAAGAAATGAAGTTATGTGGGGACTGAGACAGAGAAAGCATCAAACATGGGGAATTACTAATTTTTTTTGTTCCACTTCGCCCTTACTGCCTACCTATCATAAGTCCTCCCCAAGCCATTTGGCCCATTTGTTCCCCCATCACTGCGGGGCAAGCATTGGCTGGGAGGGCCATCATTTTGGCAATTAAGGAGGGTGGTTTAGGATTCTTTTCTTATAGCATACTGTTGTGCGCCTGCCCATTGACATCACATGAGTGGAACATGCAATGGGTGTCAGTGCTGAGCCACCCCCCTTTCTTCTGCAAGACGCTGATGTCAGCAGGATTGTCCTGTCCACCCAGAGGAAGCATTAAATTGCTGTTTCACTGGTCTCCACATGAGAAATAAATTCCCATATCTGTGGAACCCTGATTATGTGTCTGTCTTTCCCTATAGGATGGGCGCACTCATCCTACATGTCTGTGACTTTAAATAACTCATCTACTACCCGAATGCGAATCAGCTGGACCATAGTCAGGGCTTTATCCCTGGATGCCATTAGTGCAGGGTAAAGTTAGAGGTTATTATGTGAGAAGCATTTAAGTAGTGGACATTACATTTATTAGCTATAGCTGTTGTGGAAGCAGTGGAAGAGGGAATGTTTGAGTGTGTTTTCCCTGGACCAACCAGCTGGGATGTATCTATCCAAAAAGCCTGGAGTCATTTTTATTTGTTGGTTAGTAAAGAAGGATTGTTTGCTAGTTACTATTAGTGATTTTACTTTATTTCTTAATTCCCTGTAATGTGTAAAATATATGGAAATGATATAGTAGTGACTGTTTCTAGGCCTACTCTCACTGGATCATAGGATCCCTAGCCTCAGATACTAGCCATGACAAATTCCTGGCTTCAGTTTTGTTTTGACTTGAAGGAGTTGGCATGGTGCTGATACTTATAAAGGACCAACTGAAGGAGTGGACTGTTCCATCTAACCTGAGCTACATGTAGGGGGACAAATAGTGTTCAGAATCCCTTCATGATCTTATCAAGCAAACAAATAGTGTTCAGAATCTCTTCATGATCTTATCAAGCGAACAAATAGTGTTCAGAATCTCTTCATGATCTTATCAAGCGAACAAATAGTGTTCAGAATCTCTTCATGATCTTATCAAGCGAGCAAATAGTGTTCAGAATCTCTTCATGATCTTATCATTCGAACAAATAGTGTTCAGAATCTCTTCATGATCTTATCAAGTGAACAAACAGTGTTCAAAATCTCTTCATGATCTTATGAAGCGAACAAATAGTGTTAAGAATCTCTTCATGCTCCTGCTTCTTTTTCACAGTAAGAACTTGTAATTGTTTTTTCATTAACCTAGAGCTTATGAATTGCATACAAGGTATAAAAACAACTTCTGAAATATAGAATTCATAGCTGATGAGCCTCAAAAAAGGAGACATTATCTGTATGTAGTAGTTTACACAAAGCCAGGAGCTTTACAGACACGCCAGTTGGAAAGAAAGCTTCAGATGTTTCTAATTATTTTTTTTTGGAAGCCAGTGCTCAATTTTATCCTAGTTGCATTAGCTCTTACAATGTTTTCATGATGCATTTACAAAAGTACAAATTAGTGTTTATTAAATGTGCCCTGTGTCCTGAAAATTTAGCAAGATTATCCAAGAGTTGATATATTGCTGGCAAAATATTTTGAGGATTTGTAAGCCATTATGCACTGTCATTTAAAGACTATCTTCATGTGTACTCCACTGGCAGTGTTTCTTTAGACTTGCTGCAAATACATGTAGTGGGAATAGAAAGTACTGTCAGCAATCAGCACCTTTGTTACATACTATGAAAACAGGAAAGTGTTATGATGCCACCTTGTTGGATTTAAATCTGTGTTAAAACTTCTTTACCTAATAAATGAAATATTACATTGAGCCATGCATTAAAGGCAAATTTCTCCCTAACCACTCACATGAACTCCTTTATTAAAGAAGTAAAGGTTTGGTAGAAACCCATAAAGAGTGCTGCCCAGGGAGTGTTCTCTTTCATAACTAAGTTAAGTCATATCCTTATAAGAAAGATTTGGTATCTGTGTCACTTTTAATGAAACTAGATGCTGCTGGGAGGATTTTCCTGCCATTTAACCAGAATTTTTGCATACATTATTAGATAGATAGATAGATAGATAGATAGATAGATAGATAGATAGATAGATAGATATTGCATATAGTAATAATGGTATAGGTCAAAAACTATCAGGTAAAGCATAGCCAATAGTTCCTTACCAAATAATAATGTCAAGACCAGTTATATGACTACTGAAATAAACCATTATCAAACACGATAGATAGATAGATATTGCATATAGTAATAATGGTATAGGTCAAAAACTATCAGGTAAGGCATAGCCAATAGTTCCTTACCAAATAATAATGTCAAGACCAGTTCTATGACTACTGAAATAAACCATTATCAAAAGCTGACAGTTACAAATCTTTTAATTCTGCTGCCAGCTGTTCTCTGCATTTCCTTTAAAAATCATGGTAAGACCATTTGGCTGGGGGTGTTGCTTTTGCAGCTGCCATTTAGTCCTTGGTATATAACTCCACTGCTGCTGCTATAGGTTGATATAACTGCACTGCTTTCTTCTTTGAGATAGTTGTTACTTGCACCACTGACTCAATAAAACACATTTTGAAACATTTACGTAATTCATAATGAAACACAGCACATTTCTTGGTAATATTTTTGATGGTATTTTGTAACTTTACCAAAGCAAATCTGGAAAAATGTGCTTAATGTTTCAGAAACATTATGGCTTGCTCTACCTTCTCATTTTAAGTCTCAAAAATGATAATTCTGGTGGTGACAAATCATTTGCTCAATAAAAAAAGTTTGACCTTAAGTTATGTGCGATGAGTTTCAGTATATAATAAAATATTATCTCCTTTTCTTTGTTTTTTTTTCTGAGCAGTTTAAACAAGTTGGTATTTATTTTCATTTTTATTAATTTCCTTCTCACTGGTGGCTGCTGCAAGACCTTCTTTTAAGCTACAATCCAGATCCGAATGACAGTGATACAAGCAATGGCATTGCACATTCAGAGAATGCATAATAAATTAAAGTTGGAGTTCAAGTGAGTGGTAATAAAATAACATGCAGAACAAATGAAGTATATTGAAACACCACACTAACTGTTAAGTACGATAAGCATTTGCAGTAGAATCAATTACTATTTACAGTCAAATCAACATATAATAGATATTCCAACACATTTTTGTAAGCTAGAACAATTAAATAAGCCAGAGACAGAAATAGCAGTAAACGGAATATCAGCCGTTGTATTTCTGAAAACAAGTACACCGGCACTCTTTTAGACGAATGATCTCTTCACTTTTTTTTGAAATGAGTGATGTTATCCAGAGCTGTAATTTCATTACGCAACTTTTTCCAAGATACATAAGTAAGACAATAAAGGACTTTTAGCTTAACACTAGTGAGAAAGATAGTTGGACATGTTTGAGCCAGGTGTGAGACCAAAGGGCGCAAGTGTTTTGTAAAGGGAGCTTGTTAGCTGGGAATAGAACTTGCTGAGATGGGTAGCCATTTAGCTTTCTGAATGGAAATACAATTATGTTAAGTAGATTTGGTTAAGTTAATCTGAAACTCGTGTTTTGCTAGTATGAGTTAAATAGGTGCTGTGCCTAGAAAGGGAGGCAGTAATGGACATCTTCACATCTAATTTCCTTATAGACTCTTTCTTGCTACATCATTTCTCCCCTTCTTTCCACATTCTTCTAAGAGATTGATTTGATTTTTGTATACTTATGTGCTTTAACTTCCCAGGGTCATATCATCAGACTCTGTCCCCATTACGAAGTGATTATTTAAAGTAGATATTCCCTAAAATACAGGATCCAGTCCCCAAGTAGCTACATAATTACTTCTGGTTGTTATTGGGGTAGAGTGCTACAGTGCTGATCTACCTGTACTGTTTGCAGGTTCAGCTCTGGGCAGGACGTCAACAAAATGAGTCTTACGTCCATGTGTCAGTATTCCAATAACTGCAGCTACCAAGCTTTACAAACACAAAGCTATACAGAGCAATTCCAATATAATGTATACAGCTGAATGAAGAATTATGCTAAGGATTCCCGACATTTACAGCATTTATAATAAACGAAAAAACAGAGAAAAAGTAATAAAAATAGACTGGGAAATAATTAAGGAATATCCTTATTTTCATCATTTTCAAATAGGGATAAATATGCCGGGATAAAACGTCACAGGGCTGTGATCTGACAGATAATATAGTTTCTTTATAGCCAAATTATATTAGCTATATCTGAGCTTACTAATATGTAAGCTACCATGTATGCTGTGCCTTGTATTGACACATTATATAAAACGCTATTCTTTTGGCTGAATGAACCTACAATTACTAGCCACAAGCTTTTTTCTCCAAAAAAGATTATTTGAGAAATGAAAAGAGTGTAGGTATCTTATCTTTTTATCTTACCCCAGGGTATTTTTTCAGCACATGATCTAAGACAATATTAAAGTCACCCTAATAATCACTGCAGTGCCTCCCTCTTTCTTTCTCTCGCTGTTTCTTTCTGTCTTTCTCTCTTTATTTCTCTCTCTCTCCCTTCTTTAGTCATCATTGTCATTTGTTTGAATGTGTGTTCGGGCCCTAATTGTTCGCAAGCATAAGCATACTGTTGGAACTGTGCACCCTGTCATAACTGCTATAGTATAATCTTATGCACTATCTGGGCTACTCCCCCTTTTGCTGATGCAACATAGCTATGGACACCATCCTTTCCACAATTACAGAAATTGAAGTACTTGAGTCATCTTCGATTTAGTGTCTTTTGCAAATTCAAGTGGCCCATATTTCTGTAGGGATGTTATGTTGTTTTTTGTTTTGTATGGGACCTCACACTCTTATAGGTTCTTAGGTTCATAGATTAGTATTAAGCTAACTGCCCTTGCGAGCCATTTTAAGCCTAGGCAATTATCCCTTGTGAGACTCGAACCCTGCACTTTGTGTTTGTAAGGCAAACACCTTAACCATTAGTCCACCCTCCCATCTCCCATTTTCTGCATGATTTGTTGCTTGGAATTAATTGTTGTTGTTTCCACAACAAATATAATGTTACACTTTTAACATTTCAGTTTGCTGATTTGACACGTTACACTAATGAAACAAATCATAGTACAAATCTACTTTACAATTTGAACTAACAAAGTAGCTGGGAGGATATAACCTGACATTATCAATTTACACTATAAATATGGATGTGTGTGTGTGTGTGTGTGTGTGTGTGTGTGTGTGTGTGTGTGTGTGTGTGTGTGTGTGTGTGTGTGTGTGTGTGTGTGCTCGCACATGCTAAAATACCTATGTTACCAGGAGGAGCTGAAGGCTCTGTCCCTGTATTGTGTTCTATAGACTCCTTAGGGGCAGACTGTGCCTTACTTTTCAGGCTATTAGAGATCTAGAAGTCCAAAGCATCCTTATATGTATGTATATATGTAAATGAAACAATCCAGTGAACACTAAGAATGAACCTTCAGTAAATAAACAAATCATGGTGAAAAGACAGATTCATCTCGGACTACTCTTTGGAACCAACTTACACTCCAGTTCATGCAATGTGACACACTATCTTCCTTTAAAAAGCAGTTAGACAATTGGATGGGTATTCCCAAATTCACCTCTAACATGACTGGCCTTTTGTTCCTGTACAAATGAGTAAATGTCTAAGAGTGGGCACTGGCAAAGTGTAAAGGGCCACATGGCCCTTGCCCTCTAATTTTGATGATTCTACAATTCTATTATTATGATTCTTAGATTACAGCAAAACTAGACATTCCTATTCGCACACCAAAACTTAATTTTGTCCATTTTATTCAGCACAATCTTACAGTTTTTTTAAGTTCA